>NW_026731671.1:0-232124 GCF_028476545.2 Physella acuta | reverse complement strand
AGAGAATAGATAACTGCTTGTCTTTACAGTCTGGTTTAACTGTCTCCTACATCAATTAAGTGACGCCAAAATAAAAACTGTTAAAAGATAGGGACTTCTAGATAGCGCCAGAGGCGTAGCGAGTGAGGGGGGAGCGGGGGTGCGGACCGCACCGGGTGACACCATTTAGGAGGTGACACCCAGGCAAAAAATAGCAAAATATATAGAGACAATTTTGAGGGGGGGGGGGTGCAAATCGAAAGTTTTAGGGGGGGGGGTGCAAATCGAAAATCGAAAGTGCCGCACCGGGTGACACCCGACCTCGCTACGCCACTAGATAGCGCCACCATTCTTTCCAAACTGGGGAAAGGGGCAACAGGATGATTTTTTTTTCCACCAACGTAAATAACTATTTACTGGGGGCAGGCGCGTGTTTGCCCCGGAATGAGTCGCTACGCCTCTGTACGGTAACGGCGCCTATTTCGAAAGTAACACTGCTTCAGTGGGGATAGCATGTGATGGGCACCCACTGAGGTTTAAAGAGGCTGACCCTGAGCGACAACACAGACACACACAAACACACACACACAAACACACGCATAGACACACACGACCCAACTTTATTCGACGCAGCCAAGCGTAGCCAAGCATTAGCATTACACAGCTTGTGGCGAGCAAACAATGAATTTCTATGGCGTAGTGGTCTAGCTGTGTGGTGGATGTGTGTGTGTCATAGTATGACAACAAGCATGTCATATATGAGGTCAATTAGAATACCATATGTGACATATAGCCATTCATCAGATTGATACTATTTCACTGACTAAGACTGTGTCAGCTCTCACTCACATGATCAATTTATGCCTGGTTGTACAGCCGTCGTGAAAGTAAAAACTACACAAAGGTCACATGGCTTGGAAAAAACTGGTCAAAATCGCTCACTAGGGGGTCGGCCATAAATGACGTCACACTCGTAGGGGGGAGCGGGGTCCGTAATTTTGTGACGGTGTGTGATGACGGGGAGGGGAGTTCAGATGGTGCGACGTCACACTTTTGCATTATAACAAAGCAATGTTAGAAAACGAATTTTAGACGTTATTTTGCGTTTTAGAAAACTGTTTTAATAAACAATTGATTAAAATTAAAATACTCTGTTTCAGTGGCGTAGCGAGGTCGGGTGTCACCCGGTGCGGCACTTAATAGTGTCACCCCCCAGAGGCGTAGTGACCCTTCCCGGGGACAAACTTACAAACTTTCGATTTGCACCCCCCCCCCCTCAAACTTTCGATTTGCACCCCCCTCAATTTTTCTCTATATATTTTGCTATTTTTTGCCTTGGTGTCACCCCCCTAAATGGTGTCACCCGGTGCGGTCCGCACCCCCCCCCCCCTCGCTACGCCTCTGCTCTATTTTGACAGAGTTCAAACAAGATTTTGGAAAAATATCTGTTTTTAAAAAAAAATTCAGCTGCAATTTTTGAGGGGGGGGGGTTGTAGGCTGAGGTGTGACGTCATTTTAGAGGGGGTCTGGCTTTTTGTAACGACGTGTGACGGAGGGGAGGGGGGGGGGACGTCATTTATGGATGACCCCTAGAGCAAAACACAACAAACAATGGCGGAACCACAGGATCCGCAATCAAATCAGATTCTTATTATTGCCCTTTAGATGGTGACACTATGAAATGTATAACACGAACATCTAAAACCAACTCGACTAAATAAAAAAAAAGAACCCGACTTTCGGAAAATATTAATTTGATACTGTCAACATGGACAGTAAATGGAATGCTCTTCTTCTTCGTTCTTAATTTTAGTGTTGGAAGGGATTCCCTCCAACACATTTAAGTATACGTGTCGACTCGTTAAGCGCCATTGACTCCGATTTCAGCCTTCCATAGCCTTTGTCCAACCAAGAACTAACTTCAAGGCAGCAGTTGTTTGATTTTGGAGTTGTCTCTCCTAGAAGAGTGGCTGTCCCCAGTTAACGAGCCTCATCTGCCCGAGGGTTCGAACTCGAGACTTTTCGGTTTAGCAACCATGAGCTTTTATACCGACTTGACCACGCCGACCCGTAATTACCAACTTCTTCTTCTCCAAGCCTAGTGGAGAGTTGTTTTTATTTTTTTATTTTTTTTTTACATCCGCTGTTTGCGTTAATGTTTCTGTCAACTCTGATGATTCGACTTTATCAGACTTTCTTCTGCGGAGCCCCCCCCCCCTCCCCCGAAAAAAAAAGTCTACCGCCCCCCTCCCCCCAGAACGAAATGGAATTTATATAGAAAATATATACATTTAACAGTTTCTGCCCCCCCCCCCCGAATAAAGTCTACTCCCCCCCCCCCCCCGAAAACTTCAAGTCCCCCCCCCCCCCCCGGAGAAATACGTCTGGAAGAAACACTGGACTTTATAAAAGTGACTGTTGAAAAACTGGCGGAATCTTGGTTTTATCGATGTGGACATTGAGCTGCTGTGGTTATTAAAGAAAAAGTTTAGCATTTCCAGATCCAAGTCTTCAACCTTACCTCACAGTATACACCGAGTACAATTTTATTTCACATATTAGAAAACAATTAAAAATAATAGGATACATAAATGATAAACTTCCCCTTTAAGACCTAAAGATCTATAGGATAAATGGAGTAGAGTTTATATATTATGTTTCTTGACATCGACATATGAAGGGGTGCACAACCGTATTTATTTTCTCTAACGCAAGTCAGGTACTCACCAGAGCTGGGTGGACTCAGACATAAGTCCGGATTGAGATCCGAACTCAAGACTTTCAAATTAACATTTGACCGCTCTAGCACCCCACCACGCCCTCTCAGAGAATGAAACAAAAATCCACGATAATTGTGGCTTATTCTATAGAATCCTTGCTAAAATATTCACGTAGAACACCAACAAAATCAATACAAGAACAATACATCAGGCGCTAACCTATACAGCCATACACAATAATCCGATATGTCACTGAATCAGAAATATCTCTAAGCTTATTACTATATGTTTTGTATGTTCCATCATAGAGTCTGCCCACCCATACTCTTTTCCAGTCGGCCTCGCCCATTCAATCTGTGCATTGTTGACATTTTTAAATATTTTTTTTATACCAGGCTATGCTTTGTTAAGTGGTCGAACTTAATTTGATCAGTAGTTGTAAATGAAGTTCAATTGTTTTGAGTTGGGAACGGCAAAACCATATTAAAAAGCATCTCGTTGCAATCTCTATTTTACGAAATACAAAGTCATTTTGAGCAGTCGGATGTATAATTTATAAAATATAATAGGCTACATCATATTTAATTTTTATTGACGTATATCATACACAATAAGGGAGAGAAGAGGTCCTCAATAATTGACGTAATATACTCCAGCGGGTGGTGTGGGGTGGGGGGTGGTGGGGGCGTGGTCGGGCAGGTAAGCGATTGGTTGCTAACCAAGAATTTCCCACCTTCGAACACTCGGACAGATGAGACTCGTTAGGTGGGGTCAGCGACCCATCGAGGAAAATAAACTTCGAAACGAAACACACTTTTTAGCATCTTAGGCGAGAATATTACCCCTGGCTTCCCATCGGCAGCTCCTGCAACGCAACCGATGCTAAGAAGTACAGGCGACGCCCCTCCCCTGGGTCTATTATCTGCAGTGTGTAGAAGGAGTCCGATACATATGCAGCATATCTGGCTCCTAGCAACTCGCTGCCCGTGTCACGCGCTTGGATTTCAAAGACACAATCATCCAATAATCAGTTCTTTTGGTACCAGATAGTGTAAACATGGTACCAGATAGTTATTATTACTTGAGGGTGGGATTGGGAGGATTGTTGATACGGTCCATGTGCTTAATAAAGACTGATATCACAGTTTCGCACACATATACTTACAATCGAATTTTAGCATTTATTTTGCATTTTATACCACTTTACAAAAATAAATAAACATTGATGTGGGACGTTGTATGTGTGTCTGTGTGTGGGGGGGGGGGGGGGGGTGCGGAGGTGTGGTGCCATTTATTGGTGACTCCCTTAACATATTAATACAACTTACATTTACAAGTATCTAAATCTTAACATCAATATTGATCAAGTGTCCACTGAATGACATAGGCTATGACTATAATAACTATACAAATCTATTTCATCTTCTTATTTAAGGATTGCTTGCATTTCGAATAACAGTAATTAAGCTATGAAATTATTTTTGAGTTTTTTTTTCTCTCAAAGTATTTATTTTATATGTAGAATCTACATTATATGGAATTTTTATTCCTGTAATGCTACATAATACACCAATTCCAGTAATATAGCTTATTTCTTGACAAATTTTTTGTAAAACGGGTAATGCAATTAGGTAAAAGTAGATATAGATCTAGATCAGTGGTTCCCAACCTTTTTCGAGTGGCGACCCCCTTTTATAAAAAGTAAGTGACCCGCGACCCCCATAGAATTAAAAAGCCGAAATTAGTATGGAAATTAATAAGCACTAAAATAAAATTTTCTAGTAGACTTTCAATATGAACTACTCTTGATAACTGTTTTAATAGCATGAGTAAAATTGCATACTATTCACTAAACCTTCGTGGTTAACTTTTTAATTAAAATTTTTTTTGTTAACGCCAACCTATGTCATTATAATTATCTTAATTTTGTTTTTAATCGAAGAATAGTGTTGAAATATATATTCTCGAAAAGTAATCAATTTTACGTTTGGGTATGAATGGTGAATACTACACCAAAATTGTGTCTGCAGTTTTTCATCTTACTCGGAATCATTCTGCAAATCAAAGAATTCATCGGGAATGCTGGCAACATCAAGGGAAGAAGAGAATGGGTAATGAGTAAAAGCAGATTCTTCTTTTTTTCAGCTCAGAGAAATAGCGATGCAGTTCGTTTTCAAGAGATTCAAGATGCCCAGAAATCTCTTCTTTCAAAATTTTAATTATCTCACAATCAGATTCATCTACCACACCGCAGAGTTTTTCAAATTTACAATATTTCCAAGATTTATTTTCTTTACCGATTTTGCAGTTTTGATAAAAATACCCCGAGATTATTATGGAAAGTTATAATATTCGTTCATTTTCCCCGAAGCTTCAGGTTAAGCTTATCTTGATGTTCGAACACATCTGCTAGGTATGATACTCTCTCCAACAACTCTATGTCGTTTTAAGTATACCAAAAAGTCTTGTTTCCTTTGCACTTCCAAGAACAATTTGATTTCAGATTTCAATTCAAAAACACAATTAACAACATTTCGTTTGACAGCCAGCGTACTGTAGTGTAGAAGAGCAGAACCTCGTGATCTATATTAATGTTTTTGCTCAGTTCTCTGAAGGCTCCAGATTTTATATAATTTACGACTTATACTAGCATAGCAATGGACTCTTGATGTCGATTGATTAGGGAAGTGTTTAGGGAGCTAAATCTTTTCTGTTTTCTGAAAGCCCGATTTTGAGCTAAACATAGATGGCGCGCCATCCGTACAAACCCCCCCCCCCCCCCCACAGCCGTTCTAACCCATTTTAATCATCCAGTTTCAAAAAAGGTATTTATTTTCTCCATGCTATCTTCACAAAAGAGCAACTCTTCTTTGCTATCATCCGCATGAATATAGACACAGACCAGCAACTGCGAACACGAACTCACGTCTGTTGATTTATCAACTTGAAAAGCAAACAATTGTGAAAGCTTAATTTCAATAAAAATGTGTTATTTAACATTTACGTACATGCAGCGTTTGATGAGATTTTCTCCTATTGTTTTTTTTTTTTGCTTGGCATTTTCTATCGCGACTTCATTTGATGCTTGCACTAATGCGGGTGAAAACTTCCTGTTCGATCAAGTCTCTGACGTTTGCTACTAGATCTAGATCTAGCTTCTTACCGACGAAAGAACTCAATATATTTTTTGGTGTGTTCCGAATGACTCGTCTCAAACGAAGTTTTAGTTTTGAAGATTTCATAGATTCGTGACTGAGAACACCTTTACAACTTTGTACAGTGCGCTTTGTTTCTTCTCTATTACATTTCTAGTTATGTTAATGAAGCCGAATTTAAACAATTCTTCTAAATATTTATGTTTTGTTTCAAATTACTAAGGTTTAGTATACCAGTTGGCGACCCCCCAGAAAGACCTCCGCGACCCCCAGGGAGGTCGCGACCCCCAGGTTTTTATATTCACGTATAGATCTCTAGATCTAGATCTATACGTGAATATAAAAACTATTAGGTACGTCTAGATCTACAGTTTGTCAACTGCTTGTCTATTTATTTCCAGTGTGCCCGTTGGTATACTCTATACTGATTAAAGTAACATGGAATTCAGTCAAATAAAGTCTGTATTTTGGTTCATTTCTAAAATACATATCTTAATAAAAAATTTCCCCCATTGTTTTAAATCTTTAATAAGTTAGTTATTTTTTTAAAAAATTCGCCAATGTGATGAATCCTTGTCTAGATCTCTTTAGGATTGAATTTAAATTCATTGAAAGTTATCCAGTCCATGTTTTAATGTATCAGTTTTAAAGATTGCAACAGCAATAACAATGCTTATTAATGTGTCTAGACACTTTGAGACTTTTTGTTATTAAGTTTTGCTAACGATAATCTAAACAATTAAAATAAATATCCTAATTTACAATACTTTGTTTACTTCACTTGTTTACCCACAATCCCCTTTCGCTTTTTCTCTGCGCATAACATGGCGGCGCCATGCCTCAATATATTTACGTACAAATTATTTATTAACGCGGCGTTATTACTAATCCCGCCCCGTAGGAATGGTAAGAATGCTTGCTATAATCGATAGAGTATATTGAATTTCAAAATAATTACACTTTAATCAAGGTGAAACAATGCATATTAGGATATGAAGAAAGCGTTTAACGACACTTGAGTTTGGTGTATTCTTGTTTGGCTTGTGGTGGTCAAAAAAAAGGTGGCGTCTTCTGTTCGCCATTTCTGCATCCTCTCTTCTTTTTTTTTGGTCTAATTTCTAAACACACTGGCGATCTATTTATATTATTGTTTTTTGTGAGTACATTTTACGTAGTTTGTATCCTTTCAGTGCTCCACTAGAAATAGTTTTTAAAAGAGCGTACTATGGTGACATTTTTTTCTTAAAGAGACGTAAGAAGAACGTTGAGCCAAATTTGAATTTCGCAAATAAAAATTGTAAAATAATTAAATAAAGAAGGCTATTGTTTCAGGACTAATTTAATTAAAATAACCTTGTCCTAGAGTCTTATCTACATCTAGATCTATAACTTAAATGTTTTGTTATTGTAATAAATGTTTATTGTTGTCTAAATCTAGATCTAGATCTAGATCTAGTAGGCTAATCTAAATTCAAATTTCACTAATAGAGAAGTTAGTAGAAATAAGAAATCTAGCAGCATATTTAATTTTCTAAATTAAGAATCTGGATATCTTGTCTAAATTGTCTAGATCTAGAATCTTGAGATTCTACTTTCTAGATCTAGGCTTAGATTAGAATCTAGATCTTTTCTGGAAATGAAATTAAACTCAGGTCACAACTCTACCCCTACCCTCTAGTCCCAGCAATCATTCATCTTATGTACAAGTTTTTTTTGCTAGCATTCAGTTTTGTTTTTTGCCAGGACAAAACAGGACAAGTTCAGGTTGTTTCACAATTTACACTGTAATCTTCCTTACATTCTAACTCGTTATGTTTGTTCATTTTATTATCGTTGTGTTGCCTTTTCAAACATTATTAAAGGCCTAGATTCTAGATCTTGATTCAATTTCTTTATGATTCACATATCACTCACACTGTCTTCACTTAAACATACAAAGACTTGCACAAAGACTCTGTTTTCTTGTCTATTGTGAGGAAAACATTTAGTTTCTTTGCCCCAAAATTGTTTAGGCCCTAGAGAAGTAGCTTGGGCTGTAAATCTAGTGTTTAAAAATCAAACAGTTATAGATGGAATAATTTTTCCATGGCGATTCTTCTCTTTATCTCTTGTACTACTTAAAAAAAAACAATCCTTTTAAGTTGAAATGTCAACCTTAAAAAAAATGCTTGTTAACTAACTTTAACAATTGCCTTACTCCAGTTAACTGTTGGTCAAATAATACTACTTTAAGTCTCAAATTGAAAGGCTTCATAAGAATTATTTTTGTTTTACTGTTCAACTTATTTTTCAATAACATGCCATTTGGTTACATCTCTTATACCTCCCACTAAGCAAAGGTCGACATCTTTGCTTTGTTGGATAGGTTAGAGAATTTTTGAACTGTTTGCTGCTGTTGATGAAGTTTCACTAGAGACTGAAATGAGCAGACTTTTTACAATTGTTTATTGTGAGAGCTTGTTCATTTACCCGTCACCTTGACAGTCAGGGAGTAAGCACCTTAAAAAGTGTTACTCTTTCAGACCTTGCACTCTTCTTGGGTGGCGATGATAATCTTGCAGTAAAATGATGATAATGTGTTTACTACATTTTTGCTTGCAGGTGTATTAGAATGAATGATACTACTGTCTGTGGGAAGCAAACAGTTCCTGACAACCGCAAACGAGCGGTATCAAACCAGGCATGAATTGAATTAAAGAAGTGTGTTGTGTCTCCTCATGCAGACACACACATTATCGCAAAAATATCTAGATCTAGCTTGTATGAGTGATGTTTGAAAAGTAGTTGCTGTTTAATACATCCGTTATATTATGTCACATAAACACTTGATATGTCACATAAAAAGACTCATTAAAAGCTCCTCTCCATGGATTAAATCATTATTAAAAACTTTGATAATGGTTAATTCCATTTATATAGTTTTAACAGCTTGACAGTTTTATGCTAAATTACAATGGAATTTTGTTATTAAAATAGCCTGGTGCAGGAAGTTGTATTTCTTAATTTCAGTCAGTTTATTGTCTTGAAAATAAAAACTAATTTTGAACTCAAAAAGAAAAATTATATATAAAAAATCATGTTTAATATTATAATAAACATTTAAAAATCTTATACCACTGTTTTAATATTTATTTTCTCATAAAAAGTAGTCTTGGTGTGATTACCAGCATTTTAAAAATAAATGTTTTTTTTTTCTTTTTGAATGTTCTTTAATTATTAGATATTTGATATATTTTTTGTGAAAGCTTTAAGCATGAAAGATTTAATAGTTTAACCTTTGTTGTAGACTAAGATAAGAATTTGGTAAGTATATTGTCAAGTTGATTGCAATCGAGGTTACAATTTAAAAAATCTGTAAAACTGCATTATTAAATCATTGTTAAAAACAAAATTTGAAGATTTTTGTAAAGGGAGTTTATAGACTTAGTTTATAGTGGTATAATTTAACTAATGTTTTAGCTACTCTATTATCTAATGTATTTTAAAAATATTTTCAGACTATTGAGAAGTTGCCCTCTAAAAATTATTGTCAAAAGTGTATACTTCAAGGTGTTGAAAGTCCAGTACAGCTCTTTCAAATAAATGATGATGAAGCTTTTTTAATGTGCAAAAATGTTCAGGTGATTATTTTTATGTATGCTAAATACTGTTCATTATTAAACTTCATACTTTTTATATTTAGTATAAACATTTTCAAAAAATTAATTTTTTGTAACCAAATTTTTTTGCCAAATCTGACCATTCAAAGCAAAGTTACTGGATAAAAGAAGGAATTTTTAAAAGTGCCCTCTTATTTTTTAGTTTTTTAATTGTTATATGGTACAATGAAGCATACATTTTTATATTAACACATAATAGCATAGTTCATGAAAAAAATTCACACTGAAAGAGAGATTTTTCATAATTTTATTGTCTGGTCACATATGTTGGCATTACCTATATAATCTTTAACTTCATCTACATAGCAGCTTTTTTCTATTTTTACTGGATTGATCAAAATAAAAAGTTTTCAATTTTCAATATTATTTTTCCAGTGTACATTTATGCCATCTTCAAACTTGGAGTCTCTCTTTGTGAAAAGAGACATATCACAAATTTCTGCACCTCTAAAACTTAAAAGGAAAACTTCATCAACTACTTCAGTATCCTCTTATAGCATCTATGGCTCCTCTCAAGTACAGAGGCTAGGGCTATCAAATTCATCTCGAAGTTTAAGAGCAAGTACCCCATCTTGTAAAGCATTTTCAGCAAATAATTCACACCTGCAGAGCTCATCTGCATCCAAAATAAACAGTTTTTCTGCTCATAGACTGCTGAAATCTCCAGCACCTCTAGCAGAAGAGACAGAGAGGAAGACTTTAGTTCCACTGGGACCATTCTTAACTGGACATGCACACAGCTTTTCATCATTTCAAACAAATCAACTTGAAGACAAACGGCGACAGAAAATTCAGGTGCCAACCAATCTAGGAGAAAGTACGCCAGTTTTGTCTAATACAAAAAAGCCAACTGTTGTTAAGCAACATACATCTGGGCAACTGACATTTAATCCAGTCTTGGGAAACAAACGAAAGGGAAGCAGTTTGGATTCTGATTCAACTAGCAGCAGCGACTCAATTTGCTCGACCCCAACAACTGTTTTAAAATCTAGCTTTGCTGAAAATAATTCAGGAAGAAAAGTGCAGCGTATTATTGTTCCTCCTGATACTCTAATTAAATTGCAAAAGGGTTTGCTAAAAATTCAAATAGTGCATGACAAAAGCAACGGTTCCAAGCCTTGCATTGTGTTCAAGACTGTTGAAAATCAAACAGATTCTATTACCAAACCTACACTAAGCCCAAAGAAATCCAATAAAAGAATTGTCTCAGACTCTTCTCGTGTGACTAATTCTAAAATAGAAAGAGATAAACAAAGTGGTGATTCAATTAATGGTTTTGACATTGTCCAGGTAGGCTCTCTAAGTGACATTTTAAAAGAGGGTCTCAATAAGCCAATTGAGTTGACTGGAAAGTCAAATAAATTACACATTGATGCCATTAATTCTCGTCTCTCAGAAATTATAAGTAATCTAAATACTGGTCCATCTGTATTACCAGAAGTAGAACCCAGTTCATTCAACAAGCAAATTATTAACAGCATAAGTACAAAAGAACTACCTCCAACACTTGAACATTCATTTAGGGAGAATTCAGATTTAAATGATTCCCTAAATGATTGTTTAGAGAAATTTGGGCAAAGCAAACCTTTTACTGAGCCATTCCAAGGGAACTCTAAAGATTTAGATAATTATTTTCTTGACAACTTCTTGGATATCTAAAATTGGATTATAATACTTTTTACACTGACTTAAATTACATAAAGAAAACCACTATGCCAATCACTGGTAATTTAAATCAAGAGAATCCAGTTTTGGATGAACCTGAAGGGCAATATGTTGCCGTTGACAACACACAGGTTACTGAGACACCAGATCAAAATCAAGACTTCACAGGTGCAGAGGTTTCAAGCACTACAGTTGATCCAGATCCTATTGGAGGATCATCACTGACACATTCCACTGTAAGTGGAAGTAACATTGAACCTGTACAGTCCACTTCATTGGATATTACTTCAGATTTTTTAGATGGATTTAAGGAGACTGCCCCACTAAAAACTAATACCCCTGCACCATCATCAAGTTTTAATAAGGGTTTTCAGGATGCTTTTGCTGCATTTGCATCAGCTGCTTCTGCCTCATACAGAGATGATGAAGAGGAGGAAAGTGCTGTCGATGCACCCACTGAGGAACCAGCTACAACAGTAGCATCAAAAGTAGATGATGTCGTATCAGCTGCTGCAGATTCTGCTGGGTCTGCTGCTATTGAACCTGTTGTATCCTCTGCTATTGACTCTGGTTTAGTAACCACCTCTGGAGAATCCTTAGTCAAGTCAGGTCAAGAAGCAGATAGTATTTATGCAGCTCAAGAGCTTGCAGGATTAGAGCAACCAGCAACAGAGCAGGTAGCATCATTTGCAGGGACGGATGCAGATTCACAGATGATTGGTAGCACTCAAGCAGCAGAAGCACCCACAGAGGTGGCAGCAGCCTCTGATTCAGTCTATTTTATACAGATGACTGATGCTTCAGGGCAGGTAGTAACTTCAATAATTGATCCTAATGATATTCCATCATATGCAGATTCTGTTGTATATAAACAGTGCATGCTACCTGATGGTGAAATTGAGACGACAATTGTATACCAAGGAGGTATTCCTGTTACCCAGGAGGAACAACCCACTCAAGAACAAGTTATGGCAACAGAGGAAGCAACTGAGCAAGTTGAGCAGCAAATTATTTATGTCCATGATGCCAATGGACAGCTGACACCAATAGATTCAGCGCAGTCTGCTAATGATGTAGCACCACCTGGTAAACAATTTGTTTACATGCAGGATTCTACAGGCAGGATTATTAGAACCATTATGGATGCTAATCAAACAATGGTGCCAGGTCAGCAAGTATATTACACTCAGAGTGAAGATGGGCGAATTATTACATCTGTAATGGATTCTGCCACAGCTGGTGTTACTGAAGATGGATCACAGCAAACAGTTGATCAGCTATATCAGCAGCAGTCTGCAGATAATCTGTATCAACAGCAGTTGTTGGAAGAAACTCAGCAACTTGCAACATCTGTGGTTGGAGGCACTGCAGGATTCAATATAGACAATAGCATGAGTGGCCTCAGCATGCTTGCAGAGTTATCACATTTGACAGCTGGACAAGGTTAGTAAGCATTTTAAAGTTACATAAAACATGTTGAATTCTAATTGTTAACAGAGCAATCAATTTTTAGTTTTTAAATCTTATCTTTTAGTTCTACTTTCTTTCATAGTCTGACCTTGCAGGACAAAAAGAGCAGAAATCTTGAGTGTAATAAAAAAAATGTGCTTATTTTATATCAATTTTTCCAGCCGCTACAGGTGTTAATACTGAACTAAAGACAGCATCTAGTACTGAGAGTAATTCTATGGACATGGATGAGTTCAGACCAGTTGCCATGGTTACAAGAAGGCTTGCTGGAGATGAAGGGGATACTATCAGTTCTGAAATTGCAGGGCTTAAAGTTGGTGAGACAGATTCTAGTAGTGTGGATCAGGACCTGGGACCTTCTTTGTCACAGGAAGATGGGGCTGGTGAGCCAAAGGCTGTTACAGCAATTACAAATTAACTCCTCATAAATTTCACTTGTGTTTGCAACATTAATAACATTCCACAGAACTTGTGGCAAATTAAAATTGCTAATTTAAGAGTTAATTGTATTGCTGTAATGGCTTGTATATTGGTTCATTCATTTATTGCTCATTGATCTCCTGAAAAAAATTCTTTGCCTTTCTTTCTTCCCCATTAAAATCATTCATATATATTTAACATTACTTAAATGGTGTTCGGTGTAGTATATCAAACCTCTGTTGTACATTATATCCTTGTCTATATTGTATACAGGACAAGAAGACTCTGTTGTTGGTAAAATTTTGGCTGAAATGAAGATTGAAGGCACCAATCCATCATATTCAGTATCAAGAGACAATTTGTTTGTGCAATGGCAAAATTTAGATGCCATGTGTTGGATGGATGTTGTGCTCATAATGCTAGTCTATTCTCCTACACTGCGACCATTAGTTAATCTGGAACCTACCCATGAGTTGGCTTCAACTTTGTTAATTACACTTTTAAAAGCAAATAGGCAAGCCCAGGTAAAATGTTTTGTAAGACTTATAATTTTTTTGAATAATTTTTTTTTTTTTTAATTTTTACTATTTTTTATTAAGCACTACAATCTTGACTATTTTGTATATATAAATATTTATTTTAATACAGGTTTTGCTCCAAAATTTGCTTAAGAAAAGCAATGGAGCAGAAATTAGTGGTCTTCAAACAGGTGCTGGTAACACAGCATCACTACAGGATCCAAAGACATCAAAACTTGTTTGCAAAGAAAATATGGATGAAATTGGCAAAGCCATAAACATCCTCTATGCGATGAGGGAAAAGATATGGCAAGCACTTCAACCAAGACTGCGGTGTGAAAGGGGAAAACACAATAGCCCAGTGTTGGTGTTACCATTGCTTGTCAGAGAAAAACCAGCTATCAAACAAATGTTTACTATGAACTACAGATATGTCTTTAAGGTAACGTATTCATTTTGTGTCATCTAACCTGTTTTTTAAAGTGCCAGTTTGAAAAAAAATTCTGTTTAATGTTGTAGGTAGTGACATCTATTTATTTTTTTCCAGTGTGAAAAATGTGGCTACTCACAAGATGATAGTCATACAAAGATTCTTCCCAGTATTCCTGTGGTTCCTGCAGACTTCAATATGAAAGCCCCATGCTTTGTCAGGAATTGTTTTGAATGTCAAGCACCAAATCAAAGAATGGTCATGAAATTTGAAGGGTAAAACTAATACACTTGTACACTGTTGATCCACTGAATTGTTAAATGTTTATTTGCCTCTCCCCGAAGAAATGCCTGAATAGAAACTACATGCGGATAACTTTTAAGATTAGAAAATAAATTAGGCGGTAATGAGCATCTGTATTAAGTATGGATGACATCATTGTTTATTTTTTTCGGCATTGGCCTTTTCATTCTAATTTTACTCTAGAATCAATTGCGTCATTTTATTGTGTGTACTTTTCCGGCTATAGAACTGTACATATTTCGTTACATTTTAAAACGTTCTTGTATGTTCCATTTGACGTCACGGTCTTTCACTATGCATCTTTTCAAGTTCCTTGTGTTTTCTCTAGAGCGTTAGCGACAGATAGAATAGTAAAACTATTATAGTTAATGATAAACATATCTGGTCACATTTTTTGTTAACCAGTAATGCACTTATTTTAAGATGTATAGCAGCCAAAAATACATAGTTGTAATTTAAATAATCAATACTGTGATTATTTTTCAGGCTTCAGGACTTTGTTCAGATGCATTTTGTCAAAGGCTTGCCACACAATAGGTTTGATGAGTTAAGCTTTGACTTCAATGATGACCACTATGAGGTCACAGCAGTTGTACACTACAAAAATAATCCAGATCATTTCATTGCTTGGGTTAGGAATGCACCAGGTAATTACAGAAAGTTAATATATTGATTTGCATACATAAAAATGGTATTCAAAGATACACTGTAAATTACCCAATTATCTTGTTTTAGATACCATAAAATTGCTTCACTCAATTATATATCAAGGAAAATTTTTGATAAATGAAGACTAATATAGGATTTAGTGCTAAATGAGTTTGGTTAAGGGGACCCACGGGTCACGAAAATGATAGTTAATTCAGAAAAAATAAAAAAATCGATTATTGCATATTCTGATAGATTATTACCTTATAAATCATTTGGTGATGTTATTTTTTATATAAAATAATGTTTTGAACATGAAAATATGTCAAGAAGGGGGTAGGGGTATTTGTTTTTTATTAAAAGTTGACCAAAATACGCTAATTTGTTGAGTTAATGGTTTCGTTTTACACGATACTATAGTATCGTGTTTGGTATCGCCGGATTGCTCTTTATTTGCTCTATAAGGATTTTCCGGTGTCACTCAGTTCTAAAAATAAGCATTGACCTAAAAAAGGCCTTCTATCACGCATCCCAAGCATGCACAACTATGTACTACTTCTCTCTGATTGGACAAACTGTTGTTAGAAGCTAAACCACGTCTTTTTATTGGCCGGCGTCGGCCATACTGTTGCGTGTCTAAGTTACCTCGACCCAGAAAACACTGCACGTACGTCCACAGTGATAGCGCCTCTCTGAGTGTTTACGTTTTTCACAGATCATTTTTAACATTAAACAGATTTATTCGACATCAAAGGTAAGCCAGTTATATTTTGTATACATATGCACTATCTGTTATATTGTTTTGTGAGTTTTCAATTAGACTCTAGTCTATTTCTTTATTATTATTACTTCAATACAGTCCGTTTCTAGATCTAGACTAAATTCTACTTTCTAGATCTAGGTCAGGTCAATCTAATCTAGAGTCTAGATCTAGATTCTAGATCTAGAAATGATCTAGAAGATAGATTCTAGATTTAGTAAATCTTGATTCTGGATCTAGAATCTAGATCTCGATATCTAGATCTAGTCTAGATCTAGATTTATTGTGGACTCTAGCTAGTGATTAGTTTTTAGATCTAAGCCCGAAGCTAAAGTCTGCTAAAGTGAAAGTAAACAACACAAAAGTCTGTATTACTACTTACTTAGTATAGATCTAGTATTGGTATTAGATCTAGAGAATCTAGATTTCTAGTACTTTTGTTGTGGGATAGCCCATGTCTATCTGCATTTCTCGTGATATGAATCATAACTGATGAATTTTAATTACTAGATCTAGGTATTACTAGACATAAGAGTGTAGATTTGTTTCAATTTTATATTAATCATATGTATTATGTGCAAACAAAATTTATTTTTGAGATTATTATTCAGTCATCCTTAATTGTATAGCTGGATATTATTTAAAGTTAGCTGTTTGTAAGTCTTGTTCAGTTAGTAATTATCTTATTTCTTACTATTTCAGTGTCATGGCTCCATCTAAAGTTTCATCTAAAAACAAAGCGGCTAGGTCAAAGCTGAGGAGAAAGCGTCAGTCAGCCAAAGCGACAGAGGCCAGGCAGAGAAGAAGAGAAGAATCCATGACGACGACCGTTGCTCAAAGTCCAAGTCACAGTGATTCCCCTCTTCTTACACAGGAAAGTACTGTCTTGCCTTCTGTCTCCCCTTCTATCTCAGCTTCTAAACGCAAACTTTCTTTTTTTGATGAAAGTGAGCAGTCTCTAAATTCTGATTTGCCATCCACATATGTCTGCCTGGAGACATTACAATCATTATTTACCAACCTGCAGTGCGCCATTTGCCAGACACAGTGTCTGCAGCTGCAGCAGGACACATCAAAAAACTGGCCTTGCAGTTTATCTGCAAGTATATTGCAGAACTTGTGTGGAGATTAGGTCAGAGACCATTACATCTCCTAAGAGTGAAAAAGTGCACTCTGTAAACAGACAGGCAGTTGCTGCCTCTCTGGCGACTGGAATGGGGTATGGTGGGCTTATGAAGTTTTCAGAGCTGATGAACACTCCGGTTCTCCATCCAAAAACTTATAATCAGCACACGCGAGTAATACATAAAATGGCACTAAGTTACTCTGACAAACTGATGTCAGACAGTGCAAACATTATTCGTGCTGCATACCCCGAACAGTCTGGCAAAGATTACTTTGATATTGATGTTTCGTATGATGGAACATGGCAGACTAGAGGCCATAAGTCAAAGTATGGTGTGGGCTGTGTAATAGAAAACAGAACTGGCCTTGTTGTTGATTATGAGGTAGTCAGCAAATACTGCCACACATGCAGCACAACAGGTGCTAGACTCAGGGCAGAGAACCAAGCAAAATTTGATGTTTGGTATTTATCTGGCCTTGTTGTTGATTATGAGGTAGTCAGCAAATACTGCCACACATGCAGCACAACAGGTGCTAGACTCAGGGCAGAGAACCAAGCAAAATTTGATGCTTGGTATTTATCACACAAGCCCTCATGTGATCTCAATCATTATGGCTCCAGTGGGAGCATGGAGCAACATGCCGCTGTGAAGATGTGGGCTCGGTCAGTGGAGAAACATCAATTCAGATATCGCAGTGTTGTATCTGATGGTGATACTAACACCATAAAAGCGCTCCATGACTTGAGCCCATATAAGGACCTCACAGTAGAGAAGAGGGAGTGTCTAAATCATGTGGCCAAGCGACTAGGAACTGCTTTGAGGAATGTTGTGGAGACTAAAAGGAAGCAAAAGATAACACTTGGTGGTAATGGCAAGGGTAAGCTAACCCAGACCAAGATTGCCAAGCTGCAAAAGTATTAAACCAAGGCGTTGCGTTCCTGCTCCTCTATTACTGAGATGCGAAAAGCTATTTGGGCCACACTCCTGCACTGCACTTCTACTGATGAGGAGCCTAAGCACCAGGACTGTCCTCAAGGAGTATCTTCCTGGTGCTTTTTTCAGCGTGCTGTTGCCAAGGGTCTTCCCACTGACAAGCATGACCTGATGCTTTCTTTGTACATTTGTCCTATGGTCGAGGAAAATATAAGACCTGTTTATGAGAAAATGTCGCAAGAGGACCTCTTAAGCAGATGCTTGGATGGAAAAACACAAAATACCAATGAATCCATCCATTCAGTCATATGGAGTCGTTGCCCAAAGCATCTGTTTGTTGGTAGGCAGAGGCTAGAAATAGCGGTGTGCCTAGGGGTGGGGGAATTCAATATGGGGTCAAAGGCCTCCCACAACTTTTTACAACATATAAACCTGCACGTTGGCAACAAAACCAAAGAAATAGGAGCTAAGAGGGACATTGTTAGGGTGGGCAAGGCTCAGAGGTCTCTTTATAATAATGAAAGTGCTAGGAGGAAAATTAGGCGCGTCGCAGAGGAGCGTGAGAATAAAAGAATAGAGTTAGAGGAGGGGGTCCACAGTACATACCAGGAGGGGCTGACATTTAATTTTTTAATATACTGTTTAGTTACTTTCTTTTTTTCTAAATGGCATTTGTTTTTACTATTAGAATTAACTTTTATCTCAGTACTGTGGCAAAAATAAGTTTCGGTTAAGTTTCGGCTGATTTTTAATAGGGGGTAGGGCTTACATAAATATTTGTGAAAAATTTAATATTGTTCCATTTGAATTTTCATGTGACTTTATGAAGTCACTTATGAATAACCTACTTTATAAAAGTGTCATTTTTAGTTTTGTTATCATTTTGTTCTTTTACCATTGTAATCAATCTTATTTTGCTGTTTTTCTCAAAATAAATTTTTATTAAGCATACCTGTTGTTATGTTTCATTTTTTTCAAAATTCGTTTGTTGGATTGTTTTGAACATTTGTATGTGTGTTTACAAATGGTGTATATAAAGAATGAAGTAGCATTTATTGGTTAATAATACCACTGGACTGAGTTATGAGTTGTATAAGTGGACAACATAACAAAAAGTGTGTCATATCAAATGCGGCCTACAGTACCATCACATGGACAGGTACAGAGAAAAAACTAGCCTTATTCATCCAAACTCTAAACGTCAGTGCATAAAATACATGTATGGGCACCAAAATGCAGAAGATGAGATGTGAAACCACTAGTTATTTAACAATTTGTGACAAGATGTTGCTCATATTTTAGAACCTAGACCCCTAAACACATCCGGATTATGAGAAATAGGTGAACTAATTTGAAAAAAATAATAAATATAGCTTGTCTTAGCCTATCTTGATAAATTTAAAGTAGTTCAATTGTAAAACAACTGATTTTAGGCAAAGTAGATTCAAAAGCAGTTGACCCCCTTAATCCTCTAATTTGCACTAAGCCGACCATGTCTTATTATTAAGATCTGTGGTGGTATACGGTGCATATATTGTACTGCTTTATTTTCACTTAGCTGTTACTATTTTTTGGTGTAGTTGTGATTTAATAAGGAACATTTATTCATAGTATGTCAGTTCATACTGTTTACAGTGTTTGAGTATGAAACTATCCTCCTTTTGTCAACATTTTTAATGGTAATTTTGGATTACAATTTATGTTACGATACGGTTTAGGTCATGACTAAAAAATTGTTTCTCCATTCATTCAAAGTATATACTTTCAATAATCCAATAATCATTGACTGAAATTAGTATTAGATTATAATTTTGGTGCCCACCCCGCCAAAGGTGGATATAAAAATAGTGCCTTTTTTCATATCCTAGAAACAATTCTCAGATAATATAAGTTGTATCCTTTTCCTCTCCTATCTCATATAATCTCTTTTTAATCCTAGATATTCTGAAGGTTTCTTGTCATTTTTAGCATTATATATTATAGCTGATTATAAAAATTTGATATAAAGACTGCTGTGATGGTGAACTTGAGCACAGATTTTATCTGGGTATTTCAGTATTTAGCTTAGTCAAGGAAACTTGTTTTTATTCAAAATGGCTGTAAAAAGCATTTTTTTCCATGCTTATATGTTCATGCTCATTATGTCAAAAAGTGTATTTAATTGGGTTTTCTTATTCTTTCAATTCTTTTTATATTTCTTTAAGCAACCTTTTGCTGTCTAGATTTGCACTAACTAAGCCGACCATGTCTTACAATTTTAAGAACTGTGGTGGTATACGGTGCATATATTAAAGCCCTTTATTTTCACTTAGCTGCTGCTATTTATTGTTGCAGTTGTGATTGTTTATGGAACATTGATTCTGTTTAGATGTAAAACCAATATATTTTTAATAAAAACTTCACTAGACTTAGCGATAATCTGAAGATCTAAATTATTACGTTTTTGTTTAAGCAATCCTTTATTGTTTAAGGCATTGGTTTGAATTTTCAAAAGCCCCAAAAAAAACCCACCCATTAAAATATTTTCATTATTCACCATTTGATGATATATACTAAATGACTTACCAAATAAACCAGTATAGCATTGCAGCTTTTGCTAGAATCAGTAGTATACAGTGAGCATAATAGTACTAGGCATAATTCCAAAATCTTTACTATTAGTCTAGTTCACAATTTTAGGGCTAGGCGATATTTAATTAAACTGATGTTAGCTCCATTCTGCCTTTAGTTTGTAGTTTTTGTCAACATAAACATTTTTAGTTTGTTTTTTGTCAAAGAAAACTCAAAATCTGAATGAAAATATTATAAAATGCAGACTGCTGGACTTAGTCTTATGTTAATTTTTCTAATTTCCTTTATTGCTTCACTTAATTGTGTTTAACAATATTTTAAAGTAAGATTTGCACTAACTAAGCCGACCATTTCTTATAATTTTAAGTACTTTGGTGGTAAACGGTGCAAACATTGAACATCTTTTTTTTTCACTTAGCTGCGACCATTTATTGGTGTAGTTGTGAATAATTTAAGAACATAGATTCTGAGTCATGGCCCGTATATTTTTTTTAGTAATATCTAGATATATAAAACCATGTTACTATATTAATCTGAAAATATTTTCAAAGTGTATTTCCATTTGCAAATCATTGTCATTTTATAGACTTGGGGCTGGGTAATAAACCTTTTTTTAAATTAACAGTCTGTCATCTTAGATTTGCACTAACTAAGCCGACCATGTCTTATAACTTGAGAACTGTGGTGGTATACGGTGCAAATATTATACCACTTTTATTCATTTAGCTGCTACTAATGTTTGAAGCAGTTGTGATTATATAAGAAACAAATTACTTATGATTTTTCTTGTCATGAAATGAGTGCCTACATTGTTGATAAAATCAATACTTTTTCTCTTGCATTTTTAGGCTCAACTTGGATGGAATGCGATGACCTGAAATCTGTAATTACCAGGTACCTTCATGTGTCACCCAACATCCCTCCTGGGCAGGTGCACATGGTCATGTGGGAACGCAGACTGACAGCGCAGCACACTTTAGTGATGCGTGACACAGAGGATACAAAGCTATTGGCCTCATTGGTTCTAACTGTTCAGCAACCTAACACACACCAAAATACTGACCCAGGTATTTACAATTTTTCAACAAGGTTTGAATCAATTTAATGCTTTTGATTTGATTTTATAAGGGCTAGCCAGTCTAAAAAGTTAGTCTAAGTTAGTTACATTTTTAATTTTAAAAATTTATAATAAATTTTACTTTTTTAGCTTCACGGTCAGGTCTAGCAAACACACCATCATTTCCTTCAGCCTCTACTACCCAGACTAGTTCTCTGCTATCTGGTCAAACAGGGCCGACCTTTGCTCCATATACACCTAGAGGAAGGGGTAGAGGAAGAGGATCCAGAGGTTCTTATGGAGGAAGGGGGAGGGGAGCATCAATGGCTATGCCAGTGAGGCGCTCCACACCTACTATCACGCAAATATCAACTCCTACATCAGCTCCCACTTTACGAGCTCGTACTTCTCCACAAATTGTTCGTCTGCCTTTGTCAGCCTTACGAGGAGCTGCATCTGGTGGGGCACGCTATGTTTTAGTTAGTGGAAATTCTCAAGGTGTTGCCAACAGTGTTGGTAATGCTGGGACAGGCAGTGGAACCAGCAAAGTGGTGGTTGTCAGATCTCAAGGTGGAGCCAGCAACATCTCTGCAACTGAACTTCTTCAGCTCCTTCAGCGATCTGGGGCCATAAGTCAAGCAGGCTCTAGAATAACCACTACAATCAATACATCAACTTCTGGGGCTACATCTTCTACAGCATCATATATAATCCAGCCTGATGGGAGCATTGTTAGTACCTCAACATCTGGGGATACACAAGCACAGCCAGCCTTAGAACAACATCCAACTGAGACAGCTGAGCCTTCTGTGTCTGATGCACAGTCTTGTGTTGAGCAGATGACAGAGTCATTGTCTGCAGAGAAGAAAGAGATGCAGACAGAGGAACAAGCACAAATGATCTCTGAGCCTGAACAACAGATAAGCACATTACCTTTTACACCAAACCGGGAACTCTCAACAGCCAATGACACAATCATCGTTTCACCTGAGACAGGTTCCTCTACCATGGCATCATCATCAACTGATTTAGGCACAGAGCAGGCCATACCTGCTCAGAGAACTATAACACTCACTCCAAGCCAAGCACAAGCTAACACATACATTCAGATTCCTAGTGCTTCTGGAGGTATGATCTTGACCCAGCTGACAATGAGAGGAGGTAAAATGGTACTGGTGCCTGTAGACAAAAACACTCAAGCTCAGTTGACCAGCACATCAGTACTCAAAATGCCCAACTCTCCTTCCGGGTCACCAAAAATAGCCATCAGGGCTGGAGGAGCAAGTCCTCAGATAATATCTGCATCCTCTGCTGGTGCACTACTCTCACAGTTACAACAGCAACAGTCGCAAGGTATCATATCTCTTGCACAAGTGTCAAGCACTAACTCTACCGTTAGCACTGTGACAGGCCCTCGTGTTATTACAATGCCAGGTAATACCCCTGGGAAAAAGACCATTCAAGTAATTACTGTTCCACGTGGTGCCAACACAAGCCAAGCTGGTACTAAGACTATTCTAATGGGCTCAGCCGCAATTCACCAAACCACTGCCACAACCGTTGGTGAAAGTGCACTAGAAGATGCTTTGTCCCTGTCTGGAAGCATTAAAGATAATGTCAGCACACTTGGCAGCTCAGGTCAGTTGACATCAACACCAGCAGTCTCACTGCTGAGAGATGTTTCAGCAAGAAGTGGAGCCTCTTTGCTAACTTCCCCACCTTCTAGTCAACAGCAAAAATCTCAAGAGAGCTTCAGGTAATTTTTGTTTCATTCATCTTATCAATTTTGAAACCAATTAATCTCACATGTCAAGGATTGCACTAACTAAGCCGGCCGCTCCCTATTTTTAATTAGGGTAGAGGTGGTATATGGTGCAAATATTGTAGTGAAGTGTCAGCTTCTATCCCATGAGCTTCATTCACTAGCTGCTAAATTTCTCAAAAGTAGCAGTTTTTTATAGTGATGGGACATTTTCAGTTCTAAATTTTAGTCAGGTGTTTTGTAGCCACAGCTAAAAATGGCAATGTTATTCCTGGACCTTTTAATGTGTGCTGCATAAATAATGTCTTTCTGAAATAGAAACCAAATCCAATACTTCAGCAGTACCGTATTCAACAACTCAATTAATTTTGTATTGTTTGTAGAATTAATTTTCAGCTATTGTTTTTCTTTATTTTTAATATAAATTTGTTCCACATGGTTTATTTAAATGACTTCCACTATTTATAATTCAAATTGCTTTATTTCAGATATATACTACCTGGGTCAACTACCACACATGTTGTTCATACTGGAACTGGTGGAATTCAAAGCAGCCTAGGACAAGCAGGAAGAGCTTTCACTGCCCTATCTTCTTCAGGCACAATTATTGGTGGTCAACTTACACCATCTCCAACAACATCAGCCATTGGTACGTCACCCATGGACCAAGATTTAGCCCTAGGTGATTCAGACGACAGTAATTCTGCCTCTGGTTTGCTGATGGCTAGTCAAAGATTGAACAGAGAAATAATTGATACAACAGAATACATACCATTAGGACGTGGAAGGGCAAGAGGCCGTGGTCGAGGCAGAGGTAGAGGTAGAGGTGGAAGGACGCCCAGGGGAAGGGGGAGATCTCAGCTGTGGTCTTCTGATGCTGACTACTTAACCCCTCAGATTGGGAGTAGGAAAATATCCACCCTATCTGCAGACCTGAGACAGATAGGTGCTCACATTATTGAATCAAGCTCTGAAGCTGTTGATGGTGTTCCAGTGGTGTCTATCCCTGATTTTAACACTGATGAGCCTAATCAGCCTGAACCTGATACAGTCACTGAGCCCATGGAAACTGAACATGCTGCTAATATTCATGAATCATCTGCCACTGAGATGTCAGACCTACAGTCACAGATGACAGCGGAGGACTCCCAGCTAAACCAAAATTTAACCGATGCTACACTCAGCCCTACAGGACCTCGTGTTATCACACAGTCCATTCCTTCTATCAAGGCCAACCATGGATTTGACATTCTTACTCAAGGCATACTAGGAGGAGCAGCGAGATCACCCTCAATGCCACAGGTGAAGCAGGCTAGAAGTCTGCTAACAGGCTCACCTGTTTCTGTGACGCACTCTTCACTGTCTGCCAATTCGGGCACAACCACAGTGCTGGATGCTTCCAGCATGTCTGCAGTAGTATCTAAAGCGCAGCAGTCTCTCTCACTTGGTCAGTCTGTGAGTCAGTCTGAGATTGATACGTTAATACAAGCAGCCCAAGCTGCTGCCAAACCTGGCCTCTCTGGGTCAACAACCATCAGCTTCAAAGTCAAACCAGGAGTCAGCCTGCTGCCAATTAATGTTGGTGCTTTGGGCAGCCCTATCAAACAGGACACTAGTTTTGGTGTAGAATTTCTAAACACAGCTGAAAATATTGAAAGCAAAAGTGAACAAACAGATGAAGCAGCTCTTCAGGAAACTCAGACTATATCCCAAGAGGAAGAGATTCTAGAAAAGGAGGAACGAATTATGAGTGTTGATGAGAGCCAAGTGAGTGCAGCTGAAAGGTATAGGATGCCAAGTGAATTGTTTCAGCCTGATGAGGAGTCACCAGAAAAACCACTGAGGCTGGAGGAAGGGGTAAACAAACTTGGTGCTGAGCTACCTTCTAAGCTCTTCCAAGATTCAGAAATCAGTTCTCAGGAAGAGGAAGTAATCTTAACACCTCCACATTCACACAAAGGTGCAGCACGACACAAAACTGTCAAAGAAATTGAAATGGATAAGATGGCCATGATGCTAGTAAATGAGTCTACATCAGGCACTAAGAAGACTCAGTTGAAAGGTCAGACACTTTCTCAACCAACAACAAAGATTCATGGAGATGAGGAGTCTATAGTAGGTGATGTTGATATTGAAACATCAGATACTCATGTAGTTAAGAATAAAAGAAGTCCTGCTAAGCAAAAGATTGATCACAAGCAGAGGAATGCAAGCAGCAAGAAAGCTTCTGTTAAAAAATCTGTTGACAGTGATGCAAATGCAGAGGATACTTGCATTGCTTCTGCTCCGCTCAATGAGAATGATACAAATATTGTAACAAGCCCAAAGAAAGATCAGAATAGTTCACTGAACAAGCCTAAAAGCATTGGTGGCTTTGCCACAGATTTGCTTCTTGAAACTGAAAATGAAGAAAAACAGTTGGAAACAGAACAACAGATGGAAACTGAAGAAGAAACTGTTGTTGAAGAGGAAGCTGTGAAATCTGATACTGTTAAAGACTCTGATAACAAACTTGTTGATAATGTTGAAACAAATAAGGATGAGATCACAGAACAAGTATTGCTTAAAGATGATGTACAAACTACTGATGTTGGTGAGATTGACACTGAAAAAGTTTTAAAAGAGAAAGTTGAAAATGTACAGCCTGAAACCGTCAGGGTCCGTAGAAGACGCATTTACTACCCAGCATTTGTACCCCATAAGAAACAAAGAGTTGACTGGAAAGTAGAGGATGAAACAGAATACACTGATCATGAACTTCAAGAACAATGTTTCAACTACTGTGTCCTTTCAAACAAATCAAGAGCACCTAGCCTCAGACATCCTTCTCTAGGGCCTGTACAAGAGTTTTTTATAACGCCACCTTCCCCTTTAGCTCTTCATCGACCTAATAAAGTTATTGATAATGAACTTCTGCCTGCCGTAGTTCTACGACGAAATCCAAAACCTCTTCAGAAACCAGTAGTAGATCCTTCTAAAGAACCAACAGTGATACCATTAGTTGCTGAGGATGAAGGAGACCCAGCTTGTACCGGTGGATCAGTTGTGACCAGCCCAAATGATGGGGAAATGTTTAGTGGGGTCATTGTCAAAAAGAAACAGGAAACAGCTGACTGGAGCAGCTCTGTAGAAGAGGGGGAAGATGAAGATGGTGAAAACTCTGAGGTGGAGCATAAATATGCTCAGAGGGAGTACTGCAAACAGTTGTTGACTGTGTTGTATATGGAGGCAGGGGACTTCACTTCCTCTCTGTCTTGGAGTTCTGTAGATGATGATCAGGACACTGATCTGCTTTGTGATTCTCTGGTGAAGGAAGAAGAGAGTAACATCACAGCAGATGAGTCTGAGCAAGACATTGCTGCTCCTGACACTGAGGATACTAAACAAGTAGATGTCCCAGATGGAGGCACACTTCCTTTTGAACCTAATTTATCAGCTGATCTGTTTCAAGATGAGCAGGGGGATGAGTTACCAAAAACAGTAGATTTACCAAAAACAGATGAGTTACCTAAAGCAGAAGAAATTCTTGACAGCTGTGAAAGCGTCAAACAAACTGAAGTTCCAGACATTGACACTGGTGTTCCAACAAATGTGGAAGAGAGTGGACATGAAATAGTTTCTGAAGAAATAGATCAAACTTATAAACTGGTGGAGAACCTCCAGGACTCTGTTAAAGAAACAAAAGTAATACAGAGCATTACCACCACTGGAGAAACTACACCCCAGACACCCATTGTTAAGAAGCGAAGAGGGAGACCTAGTAAAAAACATGCTATTAAACCATTACTTGAAGAAGATCCTCTAGCTGGTGTTAGTCACATTCAGGATGTGGCATCTGATCCAAACACACAGTCATCCCGCATTAATGGCACTGACAAAACATCATCTCCTCAAGTAGGCTTGAAATCTGAGCCAACTTCTCTAACAAAAGATTCAACGGCAGCACCCTCTTTCCCATCTCCATCCAGACGGTCAAGCCGCACTCCCGTTCCATCAAAACGTGTGCTTGATTCTTGGGAAGAGAGCTCTCTTAGGACTGTGCTTAAAGCTAGGCGGACATCAATTGTGAGTTCTGATGAGGAGCATTCTGGATCAAGTAATGGTGAGATAATGGTCAAGAAAATTAAAAAACAGACAACTTTACCCTCATAGCACTATGCTATTATGTTCAGTGTTAAAATGTCGATAGTTTGTAAAGAGAAACTCCTATGCTTTATACATTTGTTTCCTGTTTTGTACTATTTCTTTCCCCTAATTCTAAGTTTTGTAAGTTGTTTTTTCTACAAAATTTTATTTTAAACTATTGTTAATCCTACCTATGTAGCGAAACACAGCACACCATCACTGGGGGCATTAAAATTTAGTTGCTCTTAATTTAGATAGTTCAGGAATAACTGCAGTTTTAGCACTGCACTTGATTAATATGAAGCCCAAAAAATCAGCAGCCACTCATTTTTTTAACATTGTAATTATGCATTCAATTTTACACATCCATGTGTATATAAGTTTATTTATATATTGAATAGTATGTCTACTAACAGCCTAACACTTGGTAATCTCACATAGTTCATTTAGAACCATTTAGTATTAACTTGATTCATGACAGGTTATTTTTTTTAAATATGCATTTAAATTATAGTAGCACAGTTCATTTTGTAATTTCAAAAGAGTTTGTTTCACTAAGAAGTATTTTTTCAATCATCTGTAAATGTGTCATTTAAATTGTCAAATGCTATGTTTTCTATTAAATATATTTTCTGAATTCATCATATTTACTTATCAGTTTGTTAATAATTTCATACCTAAGTTTTCCCATCATATTTTGACACTCATTTGATCAATTCAATTGCAATCTAACTTTGATCATTACAGTTAATATTAGGACACAATATTTTGTTGGATTTGTTTCAATATAACCAATAGTTTGGATTTTTTGCAGAGCAACATGTTAGTTGAGGTGTCGTCTCCAGACATCTCTTCCTTGATATATTAGAAACAAAATAATGGTGTTTCCTTATGTGTACATTAATTAAAATAACCATAAGCAATCATCTTTTTTTAAAATGTTCATCTCAGTGTGATTGCACCTATTTTAATTCATTTCTTTATTCTTGGTGATGAGTTTGGTACTATTATTAATATTATTATATTTTTTTTGCATGAACTTTAGTTAAAACATTGTTTTATGGTGGATTATATAACACCAGTACATTTATCAGCTGGTCATTTGACCAGAAAATGGAGAACATCTCACTAAATTATGTGCTTAAAGTTTTTTGTTACTGTTGTTTCATATTTTTAATAGTTGACCAACTATTTTGTAAATTTTCTTTAAAATGAAATATTTTAACCTTTTAATTCAATAAATAAATAGCTCAATCATAAGTCAAATGGTACGGAAAAAAACGTTTTAAAAATAATGTTTAATCATAAGCTACAACTAACAAAATATAAAATTTTGGAATAGGCATAAAAGTTTAATTTTTTTGCATCATAAAGTAAGAGCTGTGTGTAGAAAAGTGTTGTGTGTGTTCTATTTTAACTGTACATATCTAAAGATAACATACAACTGTTTCAGTGTCATTGTGGAGAAATAGTTTTTTCTTTCTTATCTAGTTGTTAATGCCTGTTCTACTTTTGTGTATACCTCCATTTCACTAATATAGGGCTATCTCGACATGGACTTTAAATGATACTTTTAAATAACTTTATAAAATAAAAAAAAGATTGCTTTTTTTCATGTGTACTTTAAAAAAATTATTTTATTTTTGTCTTGCAAAGTGGATTTTTAAAAATCGAGGTTAAAAAATAATTCTGAAGCCGTCATAGCTTAGAATTCATGTTTCCCCCATTGTTTTTGTATATAACTATCACATGTACATTGTATTTCCAGTTGTTTTTCTATAGTTCTAAAAAGTTTTTCCCCCACTATGTTGATGGGTTTCATCAATGTAACTTGTTTATATTATTGGTCGTCAATTATTTTTTTTTTGTGAATAAAGCAAAACAGTTATGTCACATGGATGGGTTTTATTTTTTAAACTCTGTTTGTTATGTTCAAGTCCTGTATTTAACCCATAACCTGAGTCATTTGTTCTTGTAAGAGTTTTTAAAATTATATTAATATCACTAGTTTACTTAAGATCAAAATAATTAATTAAAAAGCACACATTAAATATAATTGCTTTTAAATACAAAGCTGGGGGTGGGATGGTAGTAAAAATGTATTTCCTTATCATGAGTATTTACAATAGTTACTTTACTAAACTCAATAGGTCTCTTATTTTTTTCTTTGCTCTAAGCAAACTAATTTGTTGCATTGGAGCTTAAACTAATTAATAAAAAAACACATTAAGAACGAAAACAAGTAATTTATAGAGGAGAGAATGTATGCAGTTTATTGTGAATTGGTTTTAATTACAGTTCAGTTAACATTTTATTTAAAGAAGCAACATCAAACCTGATGGTTAACAAAAAATGGCGTACGCAGAAGGTGGGTCTTCTTTTGCCGCACAGGACATACCACATACACATTTCGGCTGCATAGGACAGTAAAGGCTATAAATAAAGACATTTCATCAAAATTCACATTATCACTACTATTAAACTCACATGGCCGTTCTTCTGTGGAAAAAGATGAATGGCTTTGTCACAAAATCTAATTAATTGTACTCAAGACTTTCTTCTTTATGATACAGATTTTAAAAATATGTTTGTCAAAATCGTAATACTTCAAATTGTTTCAGCATCGCCTAGCTTTATACAGCCAATATAGTGCATCTTATATAATCAATTTAACTCCAAGAGGACCGAGGAACTATTTCTATCACCTCTACCTATTTGACAGTCAGCATCTCAAGTGCGAATACAAAGGCGGTGTTTTTTTTTAAAAATTGGGCGGGTGCTGAACACAAATTTAAATTAATTGCTGCTAGTATAGATAAGAAGTTCTTATACTGCTGTTGCATCGTGGGGCTATGAAAATGAACAAGACATTTGGAAGTATGTTATTTTATGATGGGAACCAGTGGAGTCTGTCAATGTCCGAGTGTTTGTTTAGATCAATTAATTTGTGTGTGTCAATCTTTAAGAGTACATGTTTGTAAATAAATCGTATGATGTCGTAGGTCAAATGTTTGTATGAGTTCAAATGTTTTAAAGGGGGTCGTAGTGGGTCACATGTTTGTAACTGGGTCGTATGAGGTCAAGTTTTCTTAAAGGGGTCGCCGGTCAAAACTTTGTAAAGAGGTAATCTGAGTTCAAATGTCTAAACCGAAAGAAGCATTTCCAGCAACTTCCAGCCTCTCCCCCTCCACTAAATTACAACTGGGCAACCACAGATTTATCATATATATTAATGCTGCTGATTAGTAGAGATAAAAAAAAAAGATCTACATTAAATAGCAATACAAAACGATCTTTTGACCATAGACGTAGCGTCCCATTCCGGGGTGGGATATCAATTTTGCGCCCACCTCCCTTTCATAAAGACTATATAGTTAATCATGTTTGTGAAAAAGCGCCCCCCCCCCCCTTTGTGGAAAAGTTGGCGGAGATTTTTTTTAACAATCGCTATCCAGTTACAGTTTTTTTGCTGGTGTCACAGAAATGACGTAGCAAAAAAAATTAATCAGTGTGTAAAGTAAAAGCCTTGTAGCCGTCTATTTTCTTAACTTTTACTGTATATAATTCAATATTTCAGCTTAAAGTGAGCTTAATTGTTTTTCTATCCCTTTTGGAGCCCCCTAATGGTTGGCCACCCACCCACCCTCCCCTAGCTACGCCACGGCTTCTGACGATATCACTTTCTCACTCAAGTCCAACCCCCCCCCCCCCTTATATCTCAGTTACGCCTCTGTGCAGGCATTGTTGAAGAGGACTCATTTGTCAAAGGTCAAATATCAAATCAGGGGAGATAATAACCGAAAGAAAGAAAACTCTTATCATTAATGACCCAAAATTTGAAAATGTTATCGCCGTATGTGTTTGCGACGGTTTGAATTTAAATGACATTTCAAGAGAATTTAACTCTTACGGATTTAAAAATAAGGTGCTGTAAGTTTTGAGTTGTGTATTCAGTTTCTGGATTAAGTTAAACATGTGGTTCAGTGGGTAAATTTGTTATTGCAAAGATTAATTATGATTATTTATGGTAGGTAATCAACACCAGTGTTTCTTCCAGACTTTTTTCTCCGGGGGGGGGGGGGGGCACTTGAAATTTTCGGGGGGGGGGGGGCGGTAGACTTTCTTAGGGGGGGCGGACACTGTTAAAAGTATATATTTTCTATATAAATTATATAAATTTCAATTCGTTCGGGGGGGGGGGGCGGTAAAATTTTTTCCGGGGGGGGGGGGGGGGGGGGCTTAGCCCCCCCGAAGAGATGCCTGTAAGAAACTCTGATCAACACCAGAGTTTCTTCCATGCATCTCTTCGGAGGGGCGAAGCCCCCCCGAACATTTTTTACCGCCCCCCCGAACGAAATGAAATTTATATAATTTATATAGAAAATATATACTTTTAACAGTGTCCGCCACCCCCCCCCCGAAGAAGGTATACCGACCCCCCCCCCCCCCCAATGGGTTGGAAAAACAAATTAAAATCTTATTTTAGCTGCAGTTTTGCATTATAAATATAAAAAAAATATATGGGTGGGGTGTAAATTAAAAGTTGGAGGGGGGGGGGGGGGGATGCAAATCGAATGTTTGAGGGGAGGGGGTGCAAATCGTAAGTTCGAGTGGGGGTGCAAGTTGAAAATTGAAAGGTTGATCCCGAGGGGGGCGCCATATTGAAAGTTTGTCCCCGGGCGCCGGGAAGGATCGCTACGCCTCTGCTTCATTACAGTTTAAACTCAAGCTGGGTTATGGGACTGCGTGGTTGAGTTAGTATCCAGCCAACCCATCTGGGACGGATGTCCGACTCCAGGGGTGGATTGGCTGTGTCCAAAAGGCCCGGAAAATTTTAAAAAGGGCACCCAAATCAGATATAATTTTTTATTGTGCATTTTTTCTCCACCTAAGGCTAAATTCTACTCCTTGGTATGGAGGAATGGTAAAATACCAATAATTAAAAAAAAATAATCAAAACAATTATAACTTCAATAGGCCGTTTACAGCATAGTTTCTGGAAGCCTATCTGGATTTTTCCCGGTGGACCGGCGGGCTTTTTTTCTACAGGGGGTGGGGGGCGGACACTGTTAAAAGTACATATTTTGTATATAAATTCCACTTCGTTCGGGGTGAGGAGGGGGGTGGTGGTAAGCGGTAGATGCCAGGAAGAAACTCTGTGTTCGAGGAAAGTAAAGCCAGCTGGGCATAATGATCAGGAACTTCTTTCATAGGTCCATCTCACATCACAGGGGAACTCTACTTCGTTTGCCTTTTGTACCCCCAGCCTGTGGAAGATTATATATGTTAGTTAGAGGCTTAGAGTTGGATTATCTCTAGCGCCAGTTTGATAAAATGGTGCATCGGAGAACGACTAAACCAGCGGTTCTTAACCTGGGTTCGATGGAACCCCAGGTGTTCGGTTTAGGTCAAGACACGAACCCGACTCATATGATTCACTATCAGCTTTTGTCAGTGGGGATGATAGAACTCTTAAGGAGGGTTCGGAGAATGCACATATGAAATTGGTGGGAATCGGTACCTCCTAAAACGTTAAAAACCGGTGGACGGTAGACTTAGCTTCTGGACTTGAATGGTAAGATTATATGTCGACGTTGCGCCAACTTAAAATTTCGACAGCAGTTTCTTCCAGGCATCTGTTCGGATATATTCAGCTGTTTTTCGAGTCACCTATAAATATCATCGCTCTACTGCAGCTGATTTTTACCCCCACCCCCTAAAGTCACACGTCGTCACGAAAATACAAAAGCTTTCTAAAATGACGCAGCAGTCGTCCCCCCCCTCTCCGTCGAACTTCATGAAAACTCCATAATTCTGAAAAAAGTTGTATCCCCCCCCCCAATAAATGTTAACCGTAAAAAGTACACCATATATAATATCCACCCCCAATACACACATGAAGCACATCGTCACAAAAGTCTTCCCCCTACCTCTCTCGTTATTAGTCACGTGACGTAATTAATTAAATACACTAACTTTATCCCGATAATTAAACTTTAGATGTTATTTTTTTGTCTTTTCAGGTCTGCCACAAAAAATAAACTGGATATCCGTTTTTGGCGTTTCAATACCTAATAGCGCCACAGTAATGGAATCTTCCTAAAAGGGGGTGTTAGGTTACTAATATAAATCTATAAACAAATGCTTTTACTTATTTTAACGCTATTTCTATTTCTATTCCTTACCCTAACCATAACCCAAATCTTTCAGCTTTGCCCTAATTCTGACCCTAAAGCTAAATATAATATTTCAATTCAGCAATAATTTTAACAACCTAACTTCTATTTTTTTTTAGAAGAGTCCTTTGCCAGACACTTGTATTAGAAATACTCTTTATTTTCACACAAGCAGTGGAGAGTTCTCTAACTTTGTGTTGCATTATCCAAGTTTGACCAGTTCGGCAAAATGGCGGCGGTCCAGTTTCCGGTGACGTCAAGGCTCGGGTCGAGACACGAAGAGGCTGCACGAATTACCGTGTGCGTTGTGTACTCACTCGATAAGCCGGTGTTTACTTATGTGAAGAGAAAACTGACGAGGATTCAACGTCTGCCAGATCTTGTGACATATGGGGCTTTAGTGACAGATGAGCTTGTGACAGATGGAGCTTTAGTGGCAGATGGAGATTTTGTGACAGATGGCGATGTATTTCAAGATGATGATGTTGTGACAGATGTATTGGCAGGTGGGGATGTTGTGATAGATGATGATGTAATTATAGGTGGTGATGTTGTGATAGATGATGATGTAATTATAGGTGGTGATGTTGTGATAGATGATGATGTAATTATAGGTGGTGATGTGATAGATGGTGATGTAATTACAGGTTGTGATGTTGTGACCGATTGTGATGTATTTACAGGTGGTGATGTTGTGATAGATGATGATGTAATTATAGGTTGTGATGTTGTGACCGATGGGGATGTATTTACAGGTGGTGATGTTGTGACCGATGGGGATGTATTTACAGGTGGTGATGTTGTGACCGATGCATTTACATGTGTGGATGTTGTGACAGATGTATTGGCAGGTGGTGATGTTGTAACAGATGGTGATGTATTTACAGGAGGTGATGTTGTGACAGATGGTGATGTATTGTCAGGTGGTGATGTTGTGACAGGTGTATTGGCAGGTGGTGATGTGGTGACAGATGACGATATCATGACAGATGGTTGTTGTAGGACAAAAATTCCTCCAGGGCGTCGTGCTAGCAACATTGGCTACCACCAATCAAGTGGTCAACCTACAGGAGCACCTCACCGGTCCCAAGCCCGGATGGAGGAGGGTGTGTCGGAAAACTGCTTGAAGGATTCGAATCAGATGAAGTAAGTTTAGACACGGCTATAGATACGGCTATAGACACGGCTATAGACTCACGGCTGTAGATTTTAGCTGTAGACATGGCTGTAGACTCACGGCTGTAGACTCACGTCTGTAGACTCACGGCTGTAGACTCACGGCTGTAGACTCACGGCTGTAGACTCACGGCTGTAGACTCACGGCTGTAGACTCACGGCTGTAGACTCACGGCTGTAGACTCACGGCTGTAGACTCACGGCTGTAGACTCACGTCTGTAGACTCACGGCTGTAGACTCACGGCTGTAGACTCACGGCTGTAGACTCACGTCTGTAGACTCACGGCTGTAGACTCACGGCTGTAGACACACGGCTGTAGACTCACGGCTATATAGTCACGGCTATAGAGTTTGGGCTATAGACTCACGGCTATAGACAGCCACAGGGCTATAGGGCACGGGTTGATATGTTGTTAAAACAGACTGATGTTGTACCCCCCCCCCCCCCCGCTCCAAAAAGTGCTTTATTGAATATTAGGATCAGTTAATAGACACAATGGACACCAGCGAGAAAAGTCTCAAAGGTATTTGAGAGGTGTATAAATTCATTTAAAAATCTTGCACGGCGTAGTTACAATTAATATGGTTATAAAATCCTGTCTGTCTGGTTTTTTTCGGACTTTACTAAAGATTGGATGTATTTGATGCTTATAATATTTTCGGTAACTAAATAAAAATTTAAAAAAAAGCAAAAACAATTTGGTTTTCACGTGTAATGGCGACATAAACAATGGCCGCCATACATTTTATTGTACACATTGTAAGCTAAAAATAGAAAAAATAGGTCATGGTGTTTAAATTTGCATAGTTATTTAAAAACTTGATCTGCAAAGTTTTGTAAACAAAATAACTATAAAGTGGGGCTGTCAGAAATCGATCACGGAGTTCCTTTACAGCCAATCAATGTTTGTCTTACGAAAGTGAAACATCGAATTATAACTTAGGCTTGATGAAAATAAATAGAAATGTAGCCTTAAACTCAACAAATTATTTTCAAGTTCTCTGGATCTGCAACTTGTATAGCATTGATTCTAAAAATATTACATTTCTGAATTAATTTTAGGCTTAAGTTTTTAATAAAATTTTATCTTTTATTAGTTTTATGGTCCTAAATCTAAAAAAGCACATTTTTATTCCATGTCAACAACATTACGGAAGGAATCTCATCAACTCGCTGGTGTCCATTGGTTCACATATGCTTTATTTCATCACAAAGTTTTTGCAATTGTTTCTTACGAAATGTCCAATTTATTTTAAAACATTTAAAGCGCGTAATTTTGTCGTGGAATTCATTTGTCGGATCGCATGGATGGATGTAGAGTAGTATCTAGACGTATGTATAAGGAATGATAGTCTATGACATAATGTAATATGGGCAGGCATATCTCCCGGAGGTTGGGCACTGTGCCCCCCAGCCCAGAGGCGTAGCGACCCATTTTGACGCCCCTAGGGTCGGCGCCCGGGGACATATGTACCCCCGCCCCCCCCCCTCGCTACGCCTCTGCCCCACCCCCCTGAGCTCGTCCAACGCCCCATGTACAGAGGTGAAAAATGTATAATTTTAATGAAAATATTTACTTTAAGCAGTATCCCCCCACCCCCCCACCGCAAGTTTCAAAGTCTGAAAGTAATCCTGTGTATAAGCTAGTAGCGTGTACATGTTTTTGCGTGTTATACAACACACACCGATCCATTTCAGGCTGTCCTCCAGTAGCTCCGAGCCCAGCCTGGCCCAGCAGACAGCCGAGTCGTCTGCTATGACGGTCCGGGTGGTTGCAGACGGCACCAGGAAGGACTCGGTCTCGCGCATCAAGAAGAGGTCATCGGTGCCAGCAACAGTCCGGAAGCGGTCAGTGTCCTCACGTCTGCTCAGAAAACCCAGGTAAAGATAATGTCAGTGGCATTGCTGGTAGTGCTGTCTACCCATGCTGTCTGTCAGATGTGTCCTGCTGTCTGTCCTGCTGTCTGTCTTGCTGTCTGTCTTACTGTCTGTCTTAATGTCTGTCTTGCTGTCTGTCTTGCTGTCTGTCTTACTCTCTTTCCTGTTGTCTGTCAGGTCTATCCTATTGTCTGTCCTGCTGTCTGTCTTGGTGTCTGTCTTGTTGTCTGTCTTGCTGTCTGTCTTGCTGTCTGTATTCATGTCTGTCCTGCTGTATGTCTTGCTGTCTTTCTTACTCTTTTTCCTGCTGTCTGTCAGATCTATCCTATTTTCTGTACTGCTGTTTCTAACGATGCTTGTTATCACACCTGTACTGCTGTTTCTAACGATGCTTGTTATCACACCTGTACTGCTGTTTCTAACGATGCTTGTTATCACACCTGTACTGCTGTTTCTAATGATGCTTGTTATCACACCTGTACTGCTGTTTCTAACGATGCTTGTTATCACACCTGTAATGCTGTTTCTAACGATGCTTGTTATCACACCTGTACTGCTGTTTCTAACGATGCTTGTTATCACACCTGTACTGCTGTTTCTAACGATGTTTGTTATCACACCTGTACTGCTGTTTCTAACGATGCTTGTTATCACACCTGTACTGCTGTTTCTAACGATGCTTGTTATCACACCTGTACTGCTGTTTCTAACGATGCTTGTTATCACACCTGTACTGCTGTTTCTAACGATGCTTGTTATCACACCTGTACTGCTGTTTCTAACGATGTTTGTTATCACATCTGTACTGCTTGTTACGCTTAGTGAGAGGGTTTCACTTGATTCGATTCCATACCACTATATTACGTTGCACTACCATGTAGAGGGATTGTATCCACAGACAGGCTTCATACACTTGCTCACCGAGACAATACAAGTGACGACCAATCAATGAGATGAACGCAGATTTCGTGTTCTTAGATTTATTATCATACTTGACTCACGTACATCTTTTCGCCACGACTATCAAGAGAAGACTGCCTCACACACACCACCCAGCAACCAGTCTCTACACAAAATCGTCACTTTCGCACTATACGCGTCATCATTCCATGCGTTCAACATACCTTTCGCACCAACATTCACTCGCACCGATCTACACTTAGAACATGCATCATAACACTGCTGTTAACAAAGTTTGTATTCATTATTGATGTTTACACATTTTATTCTGCTTTTTGTAATTATGTTTATACTGACATTTAATGTGAATGTTATAAATTTTAGTGGTTCAAGATATATACATAAGTATATACTCATATAAATACATATAAGCATACACATAAGCATGCGAATATACAAACACACAAGCACAAATAAATAAATGTTAGCGAACTCCCACACCCCCAGCCCTCCTTGGCCACCTAGAATAAAATTGTCACACATCATACAACGAGCACTATTGACGCCATTACGCTGGCTAGCGAAGCCTGTAACTGTAATGTATACCAGTAGTGCTATTCACCTTATGAGGCGTCTTCAGATTTTTCCACCTCTCCCATCATGACACTTAAGAAGTGAAGAGGCAGTCGTGTAATAAAAGAAACTATTCAAAAGTTCTCCAAAATGGTCATATATCCAATTGTCTTGTCAAACTTCATTAAGCTACGTAAAAAAAATGTACCCTACATTTATAAGAGTTTAAAACGGTAAAGTAAATTGAAACATTCACTTTCTTTCTTACGATGGCAAAGTGTGTCCTTATTCATTGAAAAAATGTGAACATTCATTTATTATTTATTTTTTAAATGGGTCCGTTGGAAAGTGTGTGTATTATATATAGGCATATATGTTTATGCATTACACACACACACATATATATATATATATATATATATATAAAATGCAGAGAATCCATGTAATTCTGTTTAAACGGTGATAGGGCTTTAAGCCTAATCCACTTTAGTACCGGGAACAAGCAGTATAATGGTATTTTAGTATTCTACTGGCAAGTGATCTGCTCACGTGAAGGGTTACTTTATGATGTTTAAGTAAAAGCTCAGTAATTACAACACGAATAAAAACAAGGTTATGGTTACCCGGTGTACCGGATCCCAGCATTTTCTTAAAATGAAAGAATTAAACTATTATGTATTATGGAATGACTCAACAAGGATATATATGAGTAGGGGCGGACTGGCTGTGAATTTTTATGCATACATTTCACGCTTTTGACATCAAGGAAGTGAAACGGTAACAGGAAAGTACGCACCCACCCGACACTGGGTTTAGTTTAACAACAAAGACCTTTTTTTTTTATTAAAACGTAAGCACTTTTTTCAACCAGAATTTTTTTCTCCGGGGGGGGGGGGGGGGGGGGGGGGGGCACTTGAAATTTTCGTGTAGGGGCGGACTACAATATTTCCTGTATACTTCGTATACGAGAAAGTAAAAAGGAGGCTAAAGAATTATTTAAATTCTTTCAATATTCTTTGTGCCTTGAAGTTTTGTACCAAATGTTGCCCTTATATAAATCAGGCTTTTACACGCAATGCAATTACGAGGTGGAAGGTTGGGGTGTATGCTACAAAACTTCCTTAAAGACATTGGTTTAATATACTTGTTCTATTTTTTGAGTGTCTACTTGCGATTGGTAATATATCAGTAAATTGCCATATGCTTTGTAATATATCAGTGAATTTCCGGTTGCTTGGTAATATATCAGTGAATTGCAGTATGCTTGGTAATATATCAGTTAATTGCCGAATACTTGGTAATTTATCAGTGAATTGCCATATACTTGGTAATATGTCAGCGAATTTCTATATGCTTGGTAATATATCAGTGAATTTCTCTATGCTTTGTAATATATCCTCGAATTGCCGTATGCTTGGTAATATATCAATCAATTGCCGTATTCTTGGTAATATATCAGTGCATTGCCGCATGCTTGGAAATATATCAGTGAATTTCTATATGCTTGGTAATAAATCAGTGAATTTCTGTATGTTTTGTTATATATCAGTGAATTTCTGTATGCTTGGTAATATATCAGTGAAATGCCATATGCTTGGTAATAAATCAATGAATTGCCATATACATGGTAATATGTTAGTGAATTTCCGTATGCTTGGATATATATTAGTGAATTTCCTTATGCTTTGTGATATATAAGTGAATTTCCTTATGCTTTGTGATATATAAGTGAATTGCCGTATGCTTGGTAATATATCAGTGAATTACCTTATGCTTGTTGATATATCAGTGAATTGCCGTATGCTTAGTAATAAATCAGTGAAATGCCATATGCTTGATAATATATTAGCGAATTGGCATATGTTTGGTAATATATCAGTGAATTGCCATATGCAGATGTATTGAAGTGAAAGCAGCGAATTAAAGAAAATAGTTTATGTGTATGTGAATAATACTTGGAGGTACCCGTCTTAATAACGGAGACACACAGAGTACCCATTTTAATATCGGAGACACACAGAGGTAAACGTTTTTAGAATCTTTGCTACACAGATTTCACCATAACATCGGAGAAAAGACATTGAATCATATTGGACATTTCTTGTAGCTTGAAGGAGATGGGAAACTGTTGCAAACAGTGAGTAGTTTACATTTGGCAAATTTATTTCAAACTAGCGTACCCGTTGCCGCGGTCTCCAAAGAAAGTCTGAAGTAATATTTTAAGAGGGTTTCTCATTGCGTTACCAATCCTATATTCTTGGACGTGTGACCTTGTTTTCTAACACTGAGTTATTTAAATGTTAACAATACATGTGTTGTATTTCTTGGATTATATTTGTCGCGACACGGGCTTGCCAACGCTACCACCCAGCACACACCGGGGCGTGCTGTATGAAAGCCTTGAGTGTACGTTAATCACTCACTGTAATTGTGAGGTAGAAAACACTTCGGCGAAAGTCCAGATGTCAGGTGCGTAGAGGTGCGCTCTCGTGAGCCCCCGGTTACACTACCGCATTGGCGCTGCGTCGGTTTAATCATCGAATGTCGTGCGCCACCGTGTCAGTATTGTAGGGTGCTTTTAAAACAAATGTGCTTACAGGATAGCCCGGAGCGCCAAATAGCACCTTGCTGGGGCAATGGCGGACGCGTCTGATTCCATGTAGTGAACGACTATAAAACCATATCTTATCCATATATTTTATTGCACTCTTTCAAACTAACGTAAGCGGAATAACGTTCACGGAAAAGTCCGGGGTACTCTGGAACGCGTCTGATTCCATTTAGTGAGCGACTATAGCAACCCATTGTATCCATATTCTATCGCACTCTTTAAAACGAAAGTAGGCGCCATAGTGCTCACGGGTGGGCCTGAGGCGCCAATTCACTACCTATCGGGGCGCCGGAGGACGCGCCTGATTCGATATAGTTAACGATTATTGTTGCTCATCGTGTCTTTCATGTAAAGCCTTTAAAATAAAGAACGTGGGTGCCATAGTGCTCAGAGGGGATCCGGGGCGCTTCGGATCAGGAAATCGCCGGGGCAAAGGCGGCTGCACCTGTTGCAATTTTACCTATAAATATAGTAGTTCCTCTTACCCGCTATGCAGCACGCCCAATTAACGGATACCAAGTGCTAAGATTCCCGCTCTGGAACTCTGGGCGCCAAATCGTGTTTAGACAACAATCGCTCCAATCGGGGCGCCACACATAAGAATTTTTTTTCCCCGCAGAAACCTTCTCGTAAGTAATCTTGTCAAATCTAAAAAAATCATGGCACTCGGATAAACGGTGTCAAACCGCATCCGACTTTTATTTTTTATAAACCGTGAATAGAAAAAAAAATCGCACCCTTCCAGGGCGCCGCCCTTGCGAAATAAAAAAAAACAACCTTTTTAGAAGAAACCTCTCCGAGAGTATTCTCATTACCTCCCCAAAAATTCATGGTGATCGGACAAAAGGTGTCAAACCGCAATCTACTTTTATATTTATATACCGCATATAGAGAAGAATCGAATCGCGAACTACTGGGGCGCCGCCCTTGCAAAATTTAAATTCACCCCTTTCAACAGAAACCATTGCAGGAGTATTTTTAACAGCTTCCCAAAGTTTCATGCCGATAGGATGAAAGGTGTAGTAATGCATAAAGGACAAACACACAAACTCACAAACAAATTCACAAACACACCCACATACTTTCATATATATATATATATAAATATTTATATATATATATATATTTATATATATATATATATATATATATATATATATATATATATATATATATATATATATATATATATATACTACATTTTAAATTAATCCATTTCCTAATTATAGTACACTAGCCGTCCCGGCCAGGCCCTGCTCTGGCTTCTGTGAAAAACCTTTCTGTTAAAGACCATTACGTGTATGTTTAGTTATCATCATAAACCCGGCATTGCCCACCCAAACTACAACCAACCAAAACCAAAATAACAAAACGCAAATAAAAGCTAACACAATTACAAATACAAACGAAAACAAAAACCTAACAACAAACCAACCACAACCACAAACACCAATACGAACACAAAGAAAAAAACAAACGTAAAAGCAAACGAAAACAAACCAAATCCAAACGCAAAACCAACCACAAACCCAAAGAAAAAAACACAAAAGCAAAAAGCAAATGAAAACAAACCAAATCCAAACGCAAAACCAACCACAAACACAAATACAAACACAAACCCAAAGAAAATAAAACACAAACGAAAACGAAAAAATAAAGAACAAAAACGAACCAAATCAAAACGCAACCACTAACGCAAACCCAACCTAAACACAAAGAAAACACTAACGCGAACATAAACGCAAAGTGCTCACGGGGCTGAATCGCCTGCTTCAGCTTAATAAACGACTATAGTACCCCAACTTATTCATAGTCTTTTGCACTCACTTTAATGAACGTAGGCGCGAAACCGAACACGGGAGGCCCGGGACCCCAAATAGCACCCTGTCTGGGCGCCAGAGGACGCACCATGACGTCACCGCCTGATTGAACTTAGTAAACGACTATAGTACATAACTTATCGATAGTCTTTTGAACTCACGCGAACGTAGATACCCTAGCGTACACCGGAAGGCCCGGGGCGCCAAATAGCACCCTGTCGGGGTGCCGGAGGACGCCCGGATTTGATTCACTTAAAGACTATAGTAACCTTTCTTATCCATAGTCTATCGCACTGTTCAAAACAAAAATTATGCAGCATAGCGCTCACATGATAGCCCAGGGTGCCAAATCGAACCGCGCAGGGGCGCCGGCGGACGCGCCTGTTTCAAAGTAGTGAACGAAAATGATAATACTCCAAGCTTATCCGTAAATGGAAAGAAATAAACATATAGGATTCGTAGGACCTGGCTCATTGAATGTTATTGATTTTTAAAAAAAATAATTATTCAACAGTGTGTTCAGTGTATAGAATAAATAAAAGGCAGTGTTAAAAATACCTAACGACATTGCACTTAATCAATCCCCGCTAATTGTGTAATTATTTTTTTTTTCTTAACACCAAAACAAAGTAATAATAAAAAGTAAATTCTTTCTTCTTAATGATTTTTTTTTAAAGGGAAGTAACTGTGCAGTCAATACATCTCCGACACAATTTTAGAAATTTTATAAGCGTCGATACACTTTTTAAAAATTTTATGTCGTGCACATCATTGAAAATTATTCTTCCAAGTACATGGAATGAAAAGTGCTTTTAACGTAGTTCGATAGTAATTTTTTAACTCATAAATTTAGACAACTGCGCACGATAATCGATCTAACACTTAAATCCGTAGAAATGCCAACGACAAACGTGTCACATACAGAACTGAGCTTTATATATTAGATAGATTAATTATAATTTATCATAATCGAGTTTAATTTTTGAAACATGTTTATCTCATTTATAGCCGTCGAAAAAATGTGAAAAGTGTAACTACATATCTGGCAAACTCGTTAAAAATAATATGAAACACGGAAGCTTGATATGTAGTGGTTCATCGTGTTTGTTTTATTCTTATGTTTTTTTTTGGTATTTGTATTATTAATTTTGAAGAACTTTATTTTTTAATCATTTTAGTAATAATTAAGAGAAAAAAAATAATTTTAATTTGCTTATTACAAAACTATTTAAATTAGCTTGATAGGCATTTTTTATTATTATTTAAAGAGGAGCAATAAGCCATGGAAGTGGTTTGAAGGTTTGCCTAATTTATACAGTACAGCCTATGTAGTTTTCTTTTCTATCTTCGCAACAGTGTGTGTCAGTTACTGTAGAACTGTAGAAACACTGTAATAGATCTTTTTAAAAATACAAAACCACTAGCCTATGAAGGTGAAATAAAAAGCTTTTTTTTTGTCGGATTTTGGCCCTCTTAACTGCCTGCCCCTCATCCCTCCCTTGTATTACGGGGTCTAGTGGTATAGTAGTTCCGAATCTGCCCCTGTGACACACGGAGCCTGAGTTCTAATATTGCACACAGTTCCGCACGAGATTACTCCAAATACTATTGGTTGAAATGATTTGAAGACCCTAGGCTTTCAAACGAATGCCAGTGTTATAACTGGGTTCTATATGTGTACCACAGTTATGCAGTGAGAGGGTAGAGCTACCTGATCCACTATTATATTTCAATACCACTACCATTTGATTATGTTTAGCTATGTAATAGTGCATCTTGAGACACGACGACATCAACGCTTACAAATGATTTGACAGAATGACATTGTTTGCTAATTCCATTTATTACACTATAGAAATAGACATCGGACGACTTGAACAAACGATACTAAGACTTGACAACCTAACCCTAACATAACACGAACAAGACTAACTGAAGCTTCTTCCCCGGCAACAACGAACTCACACTAAAACGTCACTTTCTTGCGTACCGCGTCACACTTTCACTCGTTCAATATTATCGCTTCGCACCAGCATTCATGCGCACCAATTTCCCTAGTCGTTCATGCATCATAACAGCCAGGTTACGTTAAGTGTATGTGTGTGTGCCTGTAAGTAATCTGTTTACAGTATCGTTTGGTACTTTTTCAGCTTAGCCAATCATGTAAAGAAACGCCCTCTAAAAATAGCTATTTCTTTAGGCGAATCTTTGTTAAATAGGCGCATTTAAAATTGTACACATTTTTCTTATGTATATTTTTGTGGAAAGGGTGTTATGGTAGTCCGGTGACCCCATTGATTCAACGCGCGGGCGCCCCTACCCCGCAGTTCTACACCAGATGCCTCAAAAAGCTGAACTACCGCCTATTTTGGTTGAACGCTTTTGAATAGTTAAAAAATGCTCGAGTGACAGCCAATTTAGGTTAAACTTAGAGTGCACGTTTGAAATATAGTGTCATCTAGCTAGGATATCAGCAATGTTAACCGTAGCCAAATAATATATTTTTGAAAATCTGTAACTTATTCAATGAATCACGTGTTTTATTCAAATAATTATTTAAAAAATCCTATAATCCTTTGTAAATTAGGGTAAATTATTTGTTAAAGCAAATATGTCACTTATTAGTGTATTACTTTTTCTTTATGCTGATTTATGAGTGATCTAGTAATCATCTTGAGTATATCTATAATATAACGCTGCTGGTAGTGAGTCAGTCATTCCGTCATCGCTATAGATTTTGGAACCATAAAGGTTAACACATGACATGTCGTGCTTTTTACTTGCATCTCAGTGTCTTATTATAAGTGATAGAGAAGGATTTGTTTATATAACGGCTTAAATTTATTATATAGTTGCCACCGTTTTTACAAGCTTTTATTTAACTCACTTCCTCTGTCGTCAGTCTGTCTAGACGGAAACGCAGGAGTGAAAATTCGGACAGTTCTACTTGACCGATACGATTCACAGTTGGCACGTGGGTCAAGACATGAAGACAATGCAATCTGAAACTAAATTTGACTTAATTGGATGCCTAATTAATTTTTTATGAATTAATAAAAATTTGGACCGAATTAGTAGGCATGTCTAGCCAACCACACCACACGCGTCATCACCTTCAATAGCTGCGCCATCACGTAATGGCTGCGTTCAAAAACCATTGCGCGCCTACTGAACGTGATGTTCAGTAGGCGCGCAATGGTTTTTAGTCATGTAACTCTATTGTAAATAAAACATGTAAAGTACTGAAAAAAAAATTCATAAAAAACGTTTTAATAACAAGCTTTTATGTAACGATGCACTAAAAAGTAGAAAATAAATTATAGACTACTATTTAAATAACTATAAAGAAAAGCGTGGGTGTCTTCCTTAACATTAGTAAAGGTATCCAATAGATACTAAAGTGACCCACGCTTTTCTTTATAGTTATTTAAATAGTAGTCTATAATTTATTTTCTACTTTTTAGTGCATCGTTACATAAAAGCTTGTTATTAAAACGTTTTTTATGAATTTTTTTTTTACAAGCTTTTATTTAACTCACTTCCTCTGTCTGTCGTCAGTCTAGATGGAAACGCAGGAGTGAAAATTCGGAAACTTCTACTTGACCGATACGATTCACATTTGGCACGTGGGTCAAGACATGAAGACAATGCAATCTGAAACTAAATTTGACTTAATTGGATGCCTAATTGATTTTTTATTAATTAATTAAAATTTTGACCGAATTAGTAGGCATATCTAGCCAACCACACCACACGCGTCATCACCTTCAATAGCTGCGCCATCACGTAATGGCTGCGTTCAAAAACCATTGCGCGCCTACTGAACGTGATGTTCAGTAGGCGCGCAATGGTTTTTAGTCATGTAACTCTATTGTAAATAAAACATGTAAAGTACTGAAAAAAAAATTCATAAAAAACGTTTTAATAACAAGCTTTTATGTAACAATGCACTAAAAAGTAGAAAATAAATTATAGACTACTATTTAAATAACTATAAAGAAAAGCGTGGGTGTCTTCCTTAACATTAGTAAAGGTATCCAATAGATACTAAAGTGACCCACGCTTTTCTTTATAGTTATTTAAATAGTAGTCTATAATTTATTTTCTACTTTTTAGTGCATTGTTACATAAAAGCTTGTTATTAAAACGTTTTTTATGAATTTTTTTACTCTTTCGCATAACGTTAAGAAAATATTAAAAACACGCACATTACTAAAACATATTAAACGGATCAATGTCAAATATCATTTTCGTTTAGATTCCTAGAAAAAGTGGATACATTTTAATAATAATAAGGTCGAAAAAACGAATTAATTAAACTGTTTTGTAAGTTTACTAGGGAGGTAATTTAAAAATAAATTCAACTCACGCTAATAAAATAAAATAGGAATGCAAAATCTACGGACCTCCATGAGGGAATTATTGTTGCAATCACATAATTAGCAAAATGTAAATGCAAATTTCATATTTGTTTAGTGTGTTCCGAATGACACATCTCAAAATGACGTTTAAGTTTTGAAAGTTTCATAGACTCATGACTTAAAACAACTTTGTACAGTACGCATTGTTTTTCTCTTTTGAATTTACTGTGATATTAGTAAAGCCGAATTTAAGATATTCTTCTAATTATTTTTTTTTTCATTGCTAGGGTTTAGTCTACCAGTTCGCTACCCCCAAGAAAACCCTTCGCGACCCCCTGGGGGTTGTGACCCCCAGTTTGGGAACCCATGATCTATATAAACAACCTTCCTCCAACGTATCGATATCCTTTTTACACCCCACACCGTCTTTCAGTTCCGCTCTAAAGAGGTTTTGTAAACAAATATCCTTCTCATCTAAAGTGAGACCCTCCAATTTCCTAGAATAGGTCGAACAGGTTAAGGTGACTTCCGTGTCTAGGAATAACCTGGTAGTGTCAGGTTGGTAGTCAGGTGTTCTAGACGCCCACCTGAGTTCACTGTGACCTGCTTTTGGCTGGAGGTGAGGCACACACTTCTGTACACACCTGTACACACCTCCCACACATACACACAAATGCACACAAATGTACACATAAATACATACATATGTACACATTAAATACATACATACGTATACACAAATAAACACACATACACAATACACACATATACACACACACGCATACATACACACATACATACACATACATACTCATACAAGTACATACATACAGACACACATACAAATACATGCATACACAGAAAGACACACATATATACACAAGTACTTACACACAAATATATGTATACATATTATTACATATTCATATACACAAATACAGAAATACACTCAAACACAAATACACACCAAGACATGATGCTCTAGTAGGAAGCGAGATACAAATACATACACATACAAATACACACAAACACACACAAACATACACAGACAACCATATACACACATCAATATACATATACAGCCACAAAAACACACTATATGCTCTTGCAGGATGTTCGACGTGTTAGCTGACGTCTCACCACAGGTCACTGTGACCTGGTAACGTGACACGACAATCTCTATAACTCAGTTTTAAAAAAAAGATATTCGTGTCTATCAGAGGCTGACTTATAGCGATAACACAATAAGTAGTTTTATTAACTTTTTCACAACCGCCCTAGTTCAAAAGTTTGATCCAGTAACATTATTGATAAAAAACAACAACAGCTAATAAAATTTTAAAAACACATCGATTGCTACTTTTTAATTAGCAATACCCACTGTTATTCTTACAGATTGTATCTACGATAACAATATTTCAAATTGAGCCTAAGTATACAACTAAAGCGATATACAAAAGCTAGTTCTAACCTTAACCCAAAACAAAGTCATAAGGCCGCAAGTAGCCAAAGTTGATCAGAAATGCGAATAAGTGGGTACGGCTTATCACAAAGAGTCAGGTCATGGGAAAATAACAACAGGAAATCTCGCAAACACAGAAGACAACAGCACAATCTCAGTATCATGATGTGTTTACACCTAGTATGTAAACAACCAGTGGCGTATGCAGGGGTGGGGTTAAACGGGCGTTATAACCCCCCCCCCCCCCCTGGACTCATCTGTAAAACTTTTTTTTCCTAATACCACTCTAACTTATTTAAATCTTTTTCTGAATCAGTATATATGTATAACTGTATATGCTATGGTCACACAGAATTAGTTATCCCCCTCCCCCTCCCACCACACCACCAAAACGGGACAGGCCGTAATCGTGTAGTGTAGAGCGACAGTAATGTTAGACCTAGTAAAAGAATAGACCTAAAGTGACCGGACAGTGGTTAATGAAGTTGAACCACCCTTTCACCCCCACTCCCGTACTGATCTGTTAAGTACATTTGGGAAAATGCGTAATGAGGTGCCCAAAGTACCATGCCGCCAGATTCCGCAATGCAGGGTGGGGGGGGGGGGCTGTGGCAGCCCGTTTAGGTGCTAAAAATCCAACAAAACACAAACGCAAACGCTTTATCAAATGGTTTTATAACAAAAGAAAACGGCAGCGTATTCCAACAATAATTCTCTAACGTACGTCCGCGCAATTTGCATTCACATTTTTATTTTACTTATTAAATAGCAATATTTAGCGTTAGTTTTATTTTATTTTTAAAGTACTTCCCGTGGCATAATTATCAAACATTTTAACTAATTAAGTTTTTTTCGACTCTTCTGTTATTAAAATGTATCTATTTATTTTAGGAATATTAGGAACATATTTTTTGAGATTAATCCTTTTAATGTGTTTTAGAAATGTGCGTTTATTTAATACGAGAAAAATGGCCCGTTGAGGAAGGATACAACGGGCGCTAGGCTGATAGTGCTGTCTCTTTTCTCTAAACTAAAACCACCCCCCCCCCCACACACACACCCCCCACCCCCGACCCCCCCCCCCCAAAAAAAAACATGTCTACCGTCCCATTCAACGAAATATAATTATATACTTTTTCCAGTGTCCGCCCCCTCTCCGAAAATTCTACCCCCGCCACCGAAAATTTCAAGTACCCCCCACCCCTCTCCGGGGAGGAAAAAGTCTAAATTAAAACCACCCCCCCACCCCCCCCCCCCCCCCCCACCCCCCTCCTAAAAAAACATGTCTACCGTCCCATTCAACGAAATATAATTATATACTTTTTCCAGTGTCCGCCCCCTCCCCGAAAATTCTACCCCCGCCCCCGAAAATTTCAAGTACCCCCCACCCCTCTCCGTGGAGGAAAAAGTCTGAAAGAAACACTGGTGTCGCGCATAGCCACTACGCGAAGAATTGCATTAAAGAAATTGCAAGAAAACCACTTTTTAGATTAGACACATTAATTAGGCGGTAATTTTATTATAGAGTATCGATGAGGAAATTTCTTTTGAGTTGGGGAGGGGGGGGGGGGGCTCAGACGTTCTTACGCGGGGGTGGGGCTTCGCCCCTACCCGAAGAATTGTATGAAAGAAACTCTTCACGCAAACCACTTAGATTAGACCAAATTGCCTTTGTATTGAATGTTTACTCGATAATCAATGACGTCATATTACTGTGTGTGCACTCTCCGGCTTGACTCTGTGCTAAATGTGGCGACGTCATACTTCGTTTTTCGAATTACTATGCAGGTTTTTAATTTGCTTGTGTTTTCTCTAGAGCGTTCTTGTCAGACAGAGCGTTCTTGTCACATACACAGACAGCGAAACTATTAGTATTAATTTTCTTCATGTTCTTTTGTTGACGTAAAAAAAGAATTAAAACTTTGCCATAAATTAAAAAATTTAAGTCGTTACATAAATAGAACCCACTCCATTACGTGTAATAAGATAATGCAATGCAAGTAAAATCACGGCATGTGTTGATGTTTACGTTTATGGTTGTAGAATCTATCTATGAAGGACGGGCGGCCTGACATACTACCACCAGCTTTATATTATATATGTTTTTGATAGGACCATGGCTTGTGTGGCCCTTACCATCTCAGTTCTTTTGTTTTTTGACTATGCTTAGTATGTTCTCAAATGAACCATACCCATTGTTGATCTTTTGACGAGCCTCTTCATTTATAATATAATCTCTGTGTTATACATTATATATGTATATATTTTATATATTTTATATGTATTATATGTATATATATATATATATATATATATATATATATATATATATATATATATATATATATATATATATATATATATATATATATATATATATATATATATATATATATATATATATATATATATATATATATATATATATAAGCTGCATACCCGTGCTCCGCCACGGTAAATCTTTTTTAAATATACCAACTTGGTAACAGAACAAAACTAAACACAACACAAACACAACACAAACACAACACAAAGACAACACAAAGACAACACAAACACAACACAAAGGCAACACAAAGACAACACAAAGACAACACAAAGACAACACAACACAACACAACACAAACACAACACAAACACAACACAAACACAAACACAACACCAACACAACACCAACACAACACAACACAATCACAAAAGAAAACACAAACACAATGCAAACAAATACAACACAAACACAAAGGAAAACACAAATGCAACACAAATAACACAAAAAAAAACACTCATTAATTTGCATTCACAGTTTGCTAATTCTATTATTGCAACACTAATTTTCTCATGGTGGTCCGAGAATTGGCATTCACATTTTGCTAATTCTATTATTGCAACACTGATTCCCACATGGAGGTACGCAGAATTTGCATTCACATTTTGCTAATTCTATTATTTCAACACTAATTCTTTCTAGGATTTCCGTAGATTTTGCATTCACATTTTGCATTTTTTTTAAATTACTTACCTTGGAAAATGACAAAACAGTTTAATTAATTCGTTTTTTCGAACCTATTATTATTAAAATGTATCCACTTTTTCTAGGAATCTAAACGAAAATGATATAAGACATTGATCCGCTTAATACGTTTTTGCGTTGTGCGAAAGAGTAAAAACAGTGGCAACTATAAAATAAATTTAATCCGTTATATAAACAAACCCTACTCTATCACTTATAATAAGACAATGCGATGCACTGAAAAGCACTGCATGGTGCGATGTCTCCTTTTACGATTCCAAAATCTATAGCGCTGACGGACTGACACACTACCTAGCCGCTTATATTATACAAGCTGCATACCCGTGCTCCGCCACGGTAAATCTTTTTTAAATGTACCAACTTGGGAACAGAACAAAACAAAGAAAAGAAAAACAAAACACAAACACAAACACAAACACAACCACAACCACAACACAACCACAACACAACCACAACATAACACAACACAACACAACACAACACAACAAAACAAAACAAAACACATCCACAACACAACCACAACACAACCACAACCACAACCACGACACAACCACGACACAACCTTAACACAACCACAACCACAACCAAAGGCGTAGCGACCCTTATGGGCGCCCGGGGACAAACTTTTCGATTTGCACCCCCCCCCCCCTCAAGATTTCGATTTCCACCCCCCCTCAAACTTTCGATTTGCACCCCCCTCAAGATTTTCATATGCACCCCCCCTCAAACTTTCGATTTGCACCCCCCCCCCCCCCCCTCAAGATTTCGATTTGCACCCTCCCTCAAACTTTCGATTTGCACCCCCTTCAAGAATTTCATTTGCACCCCCCCTCAACCTTTCAATTTATTTTTCCAACCCAATTTGGCGCCCCCTAAGGTCGGCGCCCCGGGACATATGTCAACCCTCGCTACGCTACTGACCCAAACACAACCACAACCACAACACAACCACAACACAACACCAACACAACCACAACCACAACACAACCACAACACAACCACAACACAACCACAACACAACCACAACACAACCACAACACAACCACAACACGACCACAACACAACCACAACACATCCACAACACAACCACAACAAAACCACAACACAACCACAACACAACCACAACACAACCACAACACAACCACAACACAACCACAACACAACCACAACACAACCACAACACAACCACAACACAACCACAACACAACCACAACACAACCACAACACAACAACGCTTTCCTAGGCGTCCACGCCCAAAGAGAGCCTTTCCAGCATAAAAAATTTAAGTCACATAAATAGATCCTACTCTATAACTTACAATAAAACAATGCGATGCAAATAAATGTACGGCAAGTGGTGTTTACTTTTATGGTTCTAAGAAAACACATTGGCAATGTAATTAGAATCACCACCGAAAAACACGCTTTCCGAGGCGTCCGCGCCCAGAGAGAGCCTTTCCAGCATTCTCTATATTAAAATTATAAAATTTCACCATCTGTTAACACCGAAAAACAAAAACAAAAAATAGTGATTTTGAGAGATCATAGACTAATTCAGAAAATAATATAAATAATCTTAACATTTTTCTATTTTTATTATGAACCTTAACATATAATAATCAATGTGGTAGTAATAAAAAAAATTAACTTCAATTAGTGATGAGTTAAATTTATTTTTAATTTACCTCCCTTGCAAAAAAAAAAAAAAGTTGAATTAATTCGTTTTTCGACCTACTGTTATGAAAATGTATCCACTTTATCTAGGAATATAAACGAAAATGATATTTGACATTGATCCTTTTAATATGTTTTAGCAATGTGCGTGTATTTAATATTTTCTTTACGTTATGCAAAAGAGTAAAAACAGTGGCGACTATAAAATAACTTTATGTCGTTATATAAACAAACCCTACTACTCATAATAAGACACTGCGATGCACTGAAAAGCACTGCATGGTGCGATGTTTGCTTTTAGGGTTCCAAAATATATAGCGATGACAGAAGGAAGGACTGACACACTACTTGGCCGCTTATATTATATATATATATAAGCGGCCAAGTATATATATATATATATATATATATATATATATATATATATATATATAATTATAAAATATAATATAATATAAGCGGCCAAGTAGTGTGTCAGTCCTTCCTTCTGTCATCGCTACCATAACCTTAACCCTTTTACTAATCACTACACTTCCTAAACTAATCCTGTTCCCCACTAAAAACCTTATAAAACTGTATTCATAGTTGCAAATCGCATTTTGTTTTGAACTGTATTTTTTAAAAAAATAATTATTATTAAACGAAGTACTAGGTAGATATTTAGTTAAGAAAGAAACACTGAAATAATTGATTAATTATTTTATTATTCAATTCATTTATTAAAATTTTAACCACCAGGTAAAAAAAAACATCTCACTCTAATTTGACTTCACAAAATTCTTACCCTTGTCAATATAAAACAAAATTTAAACACGTTAATTAACGTCCAGTGTTTCTTTCAGACATGCTTCTTCAGGGGAAGGGGTGGGGACCGGGGGCTGGCGTACACTGGTTGAAGTATATACTTTGTATATATATTATATCTCAGTCGCCCCCCCCCCACTTGAACAGATGACTGAAAGAAACTCTAGTTGCGTCACTTCTCGACCCCCACACTTCCTTACCCGAAGCTAATAGTAACATGAAATAATAAAAGAAATATATTCATTTAAGCAATAAAACTTGAACTAATTAATCCACAGTTCAAGTGGATTGTTATCTATAAGAGATGGCGATGTCTTCCTACAATCCCGCACAGAAGGCGTGGACAATTTTGGACTGGTCGAACCGGATCAGCAGAGTTGGGATCAGCTCTTGGGATCGATACCGGCTGAAGAAAAAAAAACAGCGCTAATTCGACGACAACACTTGGTAGTAACGATACCTGTTTGCGTTGTAGGAAATGTAAGTAAAAAAAATCAACAATTACATTTACAACTGAAATATATTATCCCTCTGTGGAAAAACAAACAAAAAGAAATGTATATATTCTTATTATAGTAGAGAGAGTAGTAGCACAGTTTCCCTTCCAAACCTGACGGTCTGTGGGGCAAGTTAAGTAGAGTTCACTTGTTTCTGTGACCTCGGCATATGAAGAGATAGTGTGGTCAGCACTATGCCCATCCGCCTTTACTCTCCCTAACGTGAGTTAGGTACCCATCAGAGTTGGGTGGACTCAGGGACGGTCTACTGACTTGAACCCGGATTCGAACTCGAGACTTACGGGTTAGCATTCCAGCTCTCTACCGCTAGACCACTCCGTCCCATATATATATATTCTTCTTATGCGGAGCATAAAACTTAAGAATAAACCGTGAGTGATCTCCCCTAAACTTTGTCGAATATTCTTATATAACATTACGGGGGCTGGAAACTCGTGATATAAACAATATTTTAAATCCATTTTAAATTACTTAAACTTTTAAAAATAGAATAGAATCTCGTAGAAAATGAACCGCATGTGATCTCCCCTAAACTTTCTCGAATATTCTTATATGAAACAACAGGGGATGGCTACTTGGGATATAGACATGATTTTTAATCCATTTTAAATACTTTAACTTTTTAAAATAGAATAAAATCTCGTAGAAAAAAGAATTGCACACCAAATGAACGCCAAATAAAATGTGCATAATAGTACGGAAGATTATTAGTACTTTATAAATTCACTTGCGTTTTTTGAGAAGTCGGAAATATCGAAAATTACTACTTCCGTTCAACGAAATATACTCGTGAAATTTAATTTATTTATCTGAAATAGTAGTCAAGTTATAGTCTATTGAAAAATTGAAAGTAGAAAAGTTCCACTTCCCGTTAATCGGGAAATCGCTGAAAAGTTGATACGGATCTATGATTTTGATATAATACTTATATAGGAAATTTCATCAACCTAGCTGTAACGTTACTCAAATTATCGTGTTTACAAACCACACACACACAGACACACACACATCCACACACATATACACAAACATAGACATACGGACAAGATTGCAAATTATGTTTTTTCGACTCAGAGAGCTGTAAAACGTCGATATTTGCAAAAATCTCATTTTTTTTGCACGATTACAAGACTTTCATTCATCTATCTGAAACAGTACTAAAGTTATAGGCTTTTGAAAAATTGAAAGTAGAATAATTTCACTTCTGTTTATTAGAAATTGCTGAAAAGTTGAAACAAAACTACAAATATGATATGATACTTTTATATAAAATTACATCAACCTTTTTGTAACGGTACTCAAGTTATCGTGTTTACAGACACGCATACACGCACACACACAGACATACGGACAGAATTGCAAAGCCCAGTTTTTCCGACTCGATTACGCATAGAACGCTGAAATTTTGATAAATCTGCATTTTAAAAATTCCCCTATATTCCGTATATGATGTACTGAGATGTAATACGGTGAAAACTGTCAAAATTTCATGTGATTTTTGTGCACGATTACAATACTTCATCTATACTCTGTATACGAGAAAGAAAAAATAAACCGGGAGTGATCTCCCCTAAACTTTCTCGAATATTCTTATATAACACTACGGGGAATGGCAACTCGGGATATAGACAATATTTTAAACCATTTTTAATTACTTAAACTTTTTAAAATAGAATAAAATCTCGTAGAAAAAAAGAATTACACACCAAGTGAACGCCAAACAAAATGTGCATAATAGTGCGGGATATTATTAGTACTTTATTAATTCACATGTGTTTTTTGAGAAATCGGAAATAGCGTAAACTACTACTTCCGGTCAACGGAAATAATTCAAAATTCGATAGAAAGCAGAGAATTATATCGTTTACTTGTATGTGAAATTTCTTTTATCTATCTAAAAAAGTACTCAAGTTATGGGCTTTTGAAAATTCAAAGTAGAAAAAATTCCACTTCCGGTTATCGGAAATTGCTGTAAAATTGATACGGATCTTCAAATTTGATATAATACTTAATCTATATCTGAAATTTCATCAACCTAGCTGTAACGTACTCAAGTTATCGTGTTTACAGACACACATCCGGCTATCCACATATCCGCACAGAATTGCAAAGTCCAGTTTATCCGACTCGATTACGCGTAAAACGCCGAAATTGTAATAAATCTGGATTTAGAATTTTCGCCCGATCAAAATAAGTCCCCTATACTCCGTTAATGATAAAGTACTGAGAAGTAAAACGGTGGAAACTTTCAAAATTTACTGTGATTTTTGTGCACGATTACAATACTTTATCTATATTCTGTATTATACGAGAAATTAAAAACAAACAAAAACAAAACTATAAAATATTCTTTTCTGCAGAGTTTAGGATTAAAAAAATACACCACTTATTAAAAGGTATTATAATTGTACAATAGTACATTAAAAACATATTTAAAAAACAGCTACAAACTCCTGATTACCCTATTGGCAAACAAATGCGCGTTCTAGATTATCTTTACCCTTGGCGTGCCCAAATAAATACTATACTAATTAAAATACACTTGAACCCCCCCCCCCCCCCCCCTTCCTCAATCCAGAGCACTTTTAACCACTATCTTTTCCCCAATCCAGGAGAACCCGGTTACATTCACCAGCGTTGACGTCATTCAGCAGACCCTGAACCGGCTCTATCCCGAGGTCGTCCTGAGAAAACAAGCCCTGATGAGTCACGTCATCGACCGCCAGTCCACCTGCGACGTCAATGGTAAATACCACGTAATAAGTCTCGTGCTGTGTTGGGTTAGGTTTGCACGTTGACGTATCGCACACATGGTGTGTAGGCCAACCTTAATGGACCAATGATGTGTCGCGTGTTTTGAAGTTTTCATTGACCCTGATCTGGCGGGTGAAATACAAATACAAGCTGGTATTTTAAGCTTAGCCGGTAATCATAAAGCTCGACACACTTTTATGAAAGCCTCATTATCAGGGTTTTTCCATCCAACATTTTCTCCCTAGGAGGAGGAAAAGGGGAGGGGAGGGGGGGGGGGGGACAGCACTTAGGGGAGGGGGCAGTGGCGCAAGGACGTACGGTTGAAGGGTAAAAGAGTGTATTTTCCCAAGAAATATTTTAGTTTTTCATTTCGTTTACAGTGGGGGAGAAATATTCCACTAAATATTACATCCTGTATCTTGACCCTAATTGCGTAGCCCTAATCTCTCTCTCTCTCTCTCTCTCTCTCTCTCTTTATATATATATATATATATATATATATATATATATATATATATATATAAAACATTGTGTGTGTGTGTTTGTATGTCTGCTTGTCTTTTGTGCATTACTATACATTTCATCTGATCGCCATGAAACTCTGGGAAGTTGTTGAGAATACTCCTGGCGAGGTATATGCGAAATTTGTTTGTTTTTTCAAATACGATTCCTCTCTGTATACGGTATATAAAAATAAAAGTTGATTGCGGTTTGACGCCATTCATCCAATCGCTATGAACCTTTGGGGAGTTGATGAGAATATTATAGACAGCGTCCAAAGTTCCAGTGCGGCTATCGTAGCACTTGGTATCAGTAGATCGGGCATTCTGCATAGCGGGTAAGGGGTACTACTATATTCAGCGGTAAAACTACAACAGACGCAGCCGCCGGCGTCCCGATGATCGCGTGTCTTAGAGCGCCCTGGGCTCCCATGTGAGCTGTATGGCGCCTACGTTCGTTTTAAAAATAAAGTCTATATACTATAGACATGATGGTCAACCATAATCGTTGACTATATTAAATTGAATCCCGACCATAGCCACAACAATAATCTTAACATAGACATACTTGTTAGAATGACAACCACGTAAAGACCCGGACGGTCCCTGGGGCAAGTGAAGTAGATTTAACGTGTTTCTGTGACCTCGGAATATGAAGGGATAGTGTACTCTGGGACGTTTTACGGAATTGAACCCAGATTCGAACTCGAGACTTTCGGGTTGACAGTCTAAAATTATACCATGCAGTCCCATCTAACAACAATGACTCGATAGTAAAACAAGATATCTGTAAATTAAAGTTCCTCTTTAGACCTAACACTCCATGTGGCAGATGAAGTAGAGTTCATATATTTCTTGACCTCGCATATAAAGGGGTGGTGTGTTCAGCACTATGCTCAACCGCCTTTACTTTCCCTAACGTGAGTCAGGTGCATATCAGAGTTGGGTAGACTCAGGGACGTCCTACAGTCACAAGTCCGAACCGAGTTTCAAAACACTCTACCCTTCGACCACGCCACCCCATCTCACACATATGACTCAAGAGTAAAACAATAACTGGACGATACTCAATATTCTTGCCACTTGTTGTGAACACACGGACCCGCCTTTACGGGTGATCCAGTGCGTAGTGCAACATATAAGACGAAACAACCACAGACGGGGTACAATTGACGACTAAATGATACAAAGGGTCGTAAAAAATTAAAGTTTATTAATATCTACATTATCTACAAAACTACAGGCTATTCTAAATACAAATACATAAGCTAGTACACAAACTAAGAGACATTGGCTATCTAAAAGTACAGAACTAGCCTACACTAATCTTGTGGGAGAACTGGACTAAACTGAGACAATCTCACACGTTCTCACACAAATTATATATCCTCACAGAATACAGGTACAAACCGGACTGTCACAACTCACAACACGAGGATTGAACAAGGACGAACGGGACAGGGTACAAATTATAAACAGCATTCGCCCCCATTTATCCCCCTTCACCACACCACTCCAACTCTGTAGTACCCATCAGTCCAAGTTAGAAAAGAATTTCTTGTCTAAGGGGTCGTCCATAAATGACGTCACACTCGTAGGGGGAGGGGGTCCGTAATTTTGTGACGGTGTGTGATGAGGGGGAGGGAGGGGGGTTCAGATGATGCGACGTCACACTTTTGCATTATAAAAAAGCAATGTTAGAAAATGAATTTTAGACGTTATTTCGCGTTTTAGAATGCAATATGAATTGATTAAAATACTCTATTTTGACAAGTTTACACAATATTTTGGGCAAATCGATCTTTTAAGAAAAATTCAACTCTGTTTTTGAGGGGGGTTGAAGGCTGAGGTGTGACGTCATTTTAGGGGGGGGGGGTCTGGGGGTGTGACGGAGGGGAGGGGGGGAGTTAAAAATCGTCAAATAAGCGTGACGTCATTTATGGATGACCGCTAATATATAAAGTTCAGTTTTGTATGTTTGTGGCGAACCGCGGATACTAAAGGAATATAAGAATATAATGGAGTTCATCCTCATACGTCTAAAGTGCTCATCGTCTAAATTCATGATTTAAAAATTTTTATATTGAAGGTGTTGTAAAATTTTTTTCATTTTTCAAACTTTGAGTGATATATGTCGGCATGTCCATAAAAAAAAAGGTATCACAATTCACAAACATTTTAATTGAGTCTGAAACTTATTTACATTTAGTTCTTTAGCCCTTATTACTTCCGTTGATCAATTAGGAAAACACAATTACATCCCTTTATAAAAAAACATTACATCGGGGGGTAAATGTACTTTTTACTTTGTTTTGGTGTTGGGAAAAAAAATCCTAATATATAAAAGCCCATGTGCGCAATTCTCTTTCTGTCTCTCTCTCTCTCTCTCTCTCTCTTTCTCTCTCTCTCTCTGTCCACAAAAATATTTTCACAGGCTATCATATCAGTACCTTCAGTGATATATGGAGAACTTGATACGGACTTTTGTTGAAAATAATATGGTAGATGTTTGAAATGTATAAACAAAATTTTATTTAAAGAAGAAAAAAAAAAATAAAGGCATATTCGAAGGTAGAAAAACAGTTTTAATTATGCAATCGGAAAAGTGTTTATAGTTGTGACAAGAACGCGATTAAGATACAATGAAGTCACAAATGTTTACACTAAAGAAAGTACACACAATTTTTTCTTTTCTTGCACAGTTTTTAGTAATCATGAAATGCCATGTTATCTTTTAGCAGTTTAAGTGGAATTTTTATAATGCAAAAATTATACAAAATAAGAAACATTTCTGTGTAATAGATTAAAATGTTGTTAATTGTGCCAAAGTGGTTTTTTTTCTTTCGGAAAATGTGACTAACGAACAATTGTTGTTTAACTGAAACATTTTATAAGTAGTACTGTTTAAATTTTGTGTATTTCTATTTGGAACCTTGTGTGTGTGTGTTTTATTCACATTTTATACATTGTAAGTACTTTTTACTTTTGTTTATTTCTTCTTGTAAGTGTTGCCAGGCCCCGTGTGGTACGCACAACTATGTCAGAAAAAATACATTAAACGGCTATTTTAGCCTATGTTTGGCTTGGCAGGACATGCGCCAAAAACTCTAGAGATTTTCGAAGAAAAAGGTTTTTCTTTAGCTACCCTTACAGCTGACGAACTAAAAAGAGAGATATGTATGTTATGTAGCATATTACCAGCTGAATTTGAAGGTCTGTATAACTACGGGACACTGCGTAAATGGTAGGTCACCATTAGATCAAAAGAAACTATATGAGAAAATGCACCTAAAAGAATTTCACAGAGATTTGCCACCTGGGGTAACATCCAGAGACATAGTGCAGAAAATATCAATAATCTACGCCGATAAATCTGGGCTAAGGGGCATTCTGAAATGGCTGCCTTCCAAGACAAGCGACGATGATATAATGGCAATTCTGAAAACTATAAGCAGTCAGGACTCAACACCAACATTTAAGAGAATATTATGTTTTAGTATGGGTTTCCGTTTGGGGTTGGGTTTGTGTTTGCGTTTGGATTTGGATTTGGGTTTGTTTTCGTTTCTTTTTTCTTTTCGTTTGTGTTTGTGTTTTCTTTGTGTTTGTATTTGTGTTACGGGTTGGGTTTGGGTTTTCGTTTGTGTTTGTATATATATATTTTATATGCTGATTACTAAACACACATGTTATTGTCCTTTACAGATATGTTTTTCACAGAGGCCAGTGCAGGGCCTGGCCGGGACGGCTAGTTTATTATAAAACACTAAAAAAAAAACAATCAAACAAAAGGTTATCATATCAATACATGCTGATGTTTTCCAGGTATTTCTACCACACGTAAGATGTCGATCAACTCCTGCATCAGCACAATGAAGGCGGACAAAACAGATTATAACAAGCAGCTAAGGGGAGTGCATCGTGTAGGTTCCTTCGCCGAGGATGGTGAGTGATTCTTTCCCCTGCATAGCGTTAAGAACTAAAGTCGCTTTTTACTTATCGCCGCTCTCGATTATTTCTTTACATGTCGAGGTTACAGAAACAGGTGAACTCTACTTCACTCCATAGAGAGTCAGGTTAGAGGGAACTTAACTTGCTTAAAGCAGCTAAGAGTTTAAAAAAAGCTGAATATATTATTATTAGTAATAATAGTTACTAGTTATAACTTTTCAGAAACTCTGAAAATCGGAGTTCTATAGCGTATTTTCAGAAACTTTGAACATTTTGCTATACATTTATTTCTAGAAACTCCGAAAGTCTGCTTTAAACATATTTCCTGCTAAAATAAATAGTCGTTTGTTTATTTTCAGAAACGCTGAAAGTTCTGTTCGCTAAATCCGATGCCATCTCCTGTATACTGGAAGCCATGAAAACATTTCAAGACGACGTAGACCTACAGAAGAGCGCCTGCTGCTCGCTTTTAAAGATGGCGTCTGCCTCAGGTACTTACATCTGTTCAGCTGTCGCGTCCACCGTGGTATCCAGCCAGGTGTGGTTCCCATCGTGAAATAACTTTGTCCGATTTAAAACGTAGATTTCTTTCAACTTTGAAACGCAGATTTTTTTTTCAACTTTGGAGCGATTTCCGGTAAACGAAAGTGGTTCTTTTATGCTAAAGATTTCTCCAAATCTTCTGAATTTGATTATTTTATATCATATTCTCATGAAAAATTTAAAATACATTTTTTAATTTATTTGTTTTCTCGAAAAACGAGCGTTTTTATCACGCACATTCCTACCATTTTTATAGCCCAATTCCAATAAAAGTACAAATATCTGCTATAAAAACCCTTTACTGTTATATTATACTCTTTTATGTTACAATTAGGGGAGATCACTCCCGATTTTTAAATTTGTAAAGTACCTCTGAGTAGTTTCCTTTCATTTTATTCCAAAAGAAAATTCAAATAATTTTTGTTTGGTACTTGTCACTCCGATTAGTATAACGATCAAAATAATATTTTTACATCACTGACAATTTTACTGTTCAGTCTTGAACAAAGCGGAAATAATTGTAATACTGACATTTGAACCGCCCTCCCCATTTCCCAGAATCCAACTGTGTTCACATCATCCAGAACGATGGTGTCGGTGTTTTGACGTCCACTTTCAGACACCACATGGAGGCGGCTGACGTCATGCGTCCATTGGTCAAATCTTTGTCTTACATATCGACTTCCGGTAGGTCTAACATTTTCTGTGTACACTTCGCTTCACTAGTAAAAAATAAATAATTAATTAAGTTGTTTTAAAATAAGTAACCAAAATTGAAATAAAATTATAAACTGCAAATCAATTTTACAAAAATTGTTAAAAAAGGTTCTATTTTCTAAAACAATAAATTTGCTACATCTTTAACCCCCCCCTCTCTCCAACTGAACAGTGGACTTGTCCGCGTCACTGATAGCCCGAGGTCTACACTCGGATGTGCTGACCGCCATGTCCCGCCATGCAAGTGACCGAGAGATTGTTAGAGACAGCTGTTACATCATCGGGAATCTCCTCATTACAGGCGAGTTATGGAAACTGTATTTATTTCGTGCGGCGTCAAAACGGCCAATGACAAAACGGCCCCGTCAAAACGAACCCGACAAAACGGTTCCGTCAAAACGACCCCGTCAAATCGGCCCCGTCAAAAGGGCCAGCAACATATGGACCCCGTCATATAGGCTCCCGACAAATAGGCTACCGTCATTTAGGCTACCGACAAATAGGCTCCCGTTATATAGGCTCCCGACAAAAGGGCTCCAGTCAATAAGGCTCCTGACAAATAGGCTCCCGTCATTTTGGCTCCCGACATATAGGCTCCCGTCATTTAGTTTTTTCCACAAAACGGCCCCCGTCATTACGACTCCCGATAAATAGGCTCCCGCCATTTAGTTTCTCCACAAAACGGCCCCCGTCATTACGACTCCCGACAAATAGGCTAGCGTCATTTTGGCTCACGACAAAAAGGCTCCTGTCAATTTGGCTCCAGACAAAAGGACCACTGACACAGTGGCGTAGCTACCGTAAAGCTAGCGTAAGCAAGGCATAGAGGCCCAAGGCACATAGGGACCCTTTTCCCTCACAAAAAATTAAAACTTTTACAATGGAATTTTAATATTTGTTACAGATAAATAATTTTTAAAAAGAAAAAGGTTAAAAGTTTCAAAAAGCCCCCCCCCCCCCCACCGTTTCGGCAGTGGGATTCAGTGTGTGTGTGTGTGGGTCAAACAGAGCCCAATCGTTATAATAACACTACAGGCGATATCACTTTGTCGTGCAAGACATTGAGAGAATCAGCCTATAAATAAACTTTTTTGCAGTAGTAGGCAAACATAATAATATAGTATAAATACATAATCAGACCATATAAAATACAAAATGTTGCCTTCAGAATATTTATATATTAAAAAATATCCATCGCAAGTAGAAGTTGATCTCTTTGTTTAACTCCTCTGTAGCCTAACGCAGAGGCGTAGCGAAGGCGGGGCGGGGGGTGCGGATCGCAACGGATGACATCGTTTAGGAGGTGACACCAAAGGCAAAAAATTGCAAAATGTATAGAATGAAATGCCATTTTTCCAGATCCATTAGTTAAAGTTAGTCTTCTAAGTACAAATCGAAAATTATATCAAGAGGGGGGGGGGGGGACACCACGACGTAAACGTAAACTATAAAGAAAACAATGCTACATCCAACTGTATAACTGTATTATAAACAGACTGTAGATAAACATCGTTACTATTAAGTCTGCAGTGATTAAAGCTTAAACACGTACGTGTACCAGTATGTGGCATATATATAAATTTTAGGCCTATGTAGGCCGACACACACACACACACACACACACACACATATATATATATATATATATATATATATATATATATATATATATATATATATATATATATATATATATATATGCTTTGTTTCCTGGGAGGGGGTGACAATACGAAGAGCCGCACCGGGTGACACCCGACCTAGCGACGCCACTGGCCTAACGGCTGATAATTTTTGCATTGGGGCCCAAAAATCCTAGCTACGCCACTGCACTGACAATACCGTTTCGGTAGAGACTAAGTCTCCCGGTCATTGAATATGACACCTGCCAGTGGGACCCCTTCATCAATATTCTTTAGAGTTAGCTTATCAAACACTCTTATGTAATACAACGTATGCATCTCTAATTCGGCAGGCCTTATTTTTATATTAGTTTATCCATTATAAAATATAGTAAGTTTTAATTTAGGGGTCATCTATCTATGACATCCATAATTGAGTCGGTTATAGGCTGTTCCAACTCAGTGTGTGGGGAGAAGGGTCCACACTGTGCCTTCCTAACTGCAGTATGCTTGTAGGTTATCAATACAAAATGCTGTTATCATGTAAACATCATGTATATCATACATTTACACTTCTGTGCTCGCTTTTAAGCAACAGATCTTTTCTGTTGTAAATTGGGGTAATTCATAAATGACGTCACGCTTTTTTGGACGATTTTTACCTCCCCCCCCCTTCCCGTCCGTCACTCGTCGTCACAAAAAGCCAGACCCCCCCCTAAAATGACGTCACACCTCAACCTACAACCCCCCCTCAAAATTGCAGTTGAATTTTTTTAAAACATCGATATTTTTCCAAAATCTTGTCTAAACTATTACAATTTATTAAAACAGTTATCTAAAACGCGACCTGAACACCCCCCCCCTCCCCCTCATCACACATCGTCACAAAATTACGGACCCCCCTCCCCCCTACGAGTGTGACGTCATGTATGGATGACCCCATTAAACATTATCAAAACTTTAGAATTGGTGGAATTTAGCTGTTAAGGGCTCGATTTGTTTGTAAATTAATGTTGGTTCATGAAAAACAATTTCATTCGGGCATTTAAAAGAGGTTATAGTGGTATTGGAGGTAGGACACAATGGTTACTTTTATGCCAATAGTGGTCATGCCATTCATTGGTCTGGAGCCAATATGTCGGGAGTCATTTTGTCAAAAGCCAATATGTCGGGAGCCCAATTGCCGGGAGCCAATATGTCGGGAGCCCATTTGTCGGTAGCCAATATGTCATGAGCCCATTTTCCGGGAGCCCATTTGTCTTGAGCCCTTATGTCAGGAGCCAATATGTCGGGAGCCGCTTTGTCGGGAGCCAATATGTCCTGAGCCTATTTGTCAGGGGTTAATATGTCGGGAGTCCATTTGTCGGGAGTTTAAATATCGGGAGCCCATTTGTCGGGAGCCTATATGTCGCAAGTCAATATGACGGGAGCCCATTTGACGGGAGCCAATAAGTCGGGGCCCTTTTAACGGGGCTATTTTGACTGGGTTGTTTTGTCGGGGGTCGATTTGACGGGGTCAAACTAACGGGGCCGTTTTGACGGGGCCGATTTGTCCCGGGCCGTTTCGACAGGGCACCATTTATTTATACTATCGATATTTCCGCTTGGATTAAAAAATTGAACTGTCACCTCGCTTTGTCAATTTTTGTATGAATAAATCATAAATGTTAAAAAAAAGCTGCCTTTTTGTGTAATAGTTACCTATTAGAACCTGACGGTGTTGTGGAGCAGGTGAGGTAGAGTTCACCTGTTTCTGTGACCTCGGCACATGAAGATATATTATAGTTAACAATTTGGCCAGCCGCCTTAATTTTTTCTAACGTTAACTGGGTGGACTCAGGGACGGTCTACAAGCTTGAGCCCAAGATTACAACTCGATTTTAAAAATGTTCATGCGTGTTTCCCCCCCCCCCCCCCTAAATTCACAGTAGAGATAGCTCAACAGTTAATGCTAATAGGCGGTGTTCACACAATTTTAAACATGATGGAAAAATACCCAGATGATCACGCAATCTTAGCCAATTCCTGCCGATCTCTAGGGAGCTTCGCTATCTATGGTAAGTTTAAATTTTTTTTTTACTTGAGACTCATAGAGACAGTGAATTTTGCTACCTAGGGAAATAGTTTTTTTTTTTTAATTTTTACTTCAGCCTCACATAGACTGGTAAATTTTTTTTAAAATTTTTATTTGAGACTCATATGGAAAGTAAATGTTTCTACCCTATGTAAAGGGTTTTTAATTCTAACTTGATAATCACACAGACAGTGAGTTTCGTTATCTATGGTAATTGTTTTTAAAAAAAAACATTTAACCTGAAAATCATATATAAAGCAAGTTTTGCTACCTATGGTAAAGTTTAACAAAAAATAATTAACTTGAGCCTCAAATGGAAAAACAGTTTCATTATCTATGTTAAATAAATTTTTTTTTTTTTTTTACTTCAGACGCATATAAAAATTAGCTTTTCTATTCAGGTTTTAGTATTAAGTTTGTCTTTTATTTTCCCGCGCTAGATGAGACCTGTTTAGACGTGGCACTGGCAGGATCCACAGCTGCAGTTATCAAGGCAATGATCTCACAGGTAGCCAATGCCACGGTGCTAGAAAGTGGCATGTGGGCGTTGGCTACTTTAACCGCATCAGGTCAGTTACGCTACGATTTTTAAAATTATTTTTGCATGTGTAAAAAAAATTGCTATCAAATGACAAGGTAAAAAAAAAGGATTTAGTTCATTTAAGATAGTTTTCTAAAAAAAATCCCCACCATTTTGTTCAAAAACAAATGTGGTAGTATTGATATTGGAAATTCGTTTTCTAAATCGTAAAACAAACTTCATTGATTGAGTATATATATATATATATATATATATATATATATATATATATATATATATATATATATATATATATACATATTATTATTATAAGTATAATTATTTGTTATTAATTTTTATCAAATGCGCTTAGACCCGTTTGAAAAGAGGGATATGCATTTAACTCCTATTTTCAATACATGAAATTTGATTTTTTTCAACATTTATCTGGAAGAATTTGGTAACTTAAAATGTTATTTTATCATTACTATACTGTAACTGCTTCAATTTCGATCTGGTTTTCTTAACGGTGAGGTCTTTATACGTCCGAAACTACCGTTCCGGGCGCCCATCTTGTTTTTTAAAACACAATGTAGAATTTAGTGTCAAGGTTGGGTCATAAGAGAATTAACGATTAAATGCATTCGACACTTAGATTATATATTATTGGTCCATATGGGTGACCAGAAAGATGCGCAACGGAAAAAAGCGCAACGGAAAAAAGCGCAAAAAATTGCGCAACGGAAAAAAGCGCAAACTGTAAAATTCAGCTTTACTTAAGCCTTTTTTTTTGCAAAAGCATGGATAATTGATTATTCACTATACATTAATTAGATTAGACCGTTTTGCTGGTGGTAAAATTCATTGTACTTGTAAAAATGAATTTAAAAAGGGGCATAACAGATGAAAAGTATACGTAAGCCTTTTAGCTGGTGATATAGCTTGTTCTCATAAAGTTGAATTAAAAAAAGGGACATAACTCATCTTTCAAACGAAAAATTTACTTAAGCCCCTTTGCATGTGGCCTCATCAAACGCTAGCTCGTGTCCAGTTCTTGAGTTCGAGAGTCCCTGAGCCCATCAAGCACTGCTTTGTCACTGACTCGAGACTGTCTACGATGACTCGAGACTTTCTACGATGACTCGAGACTGTCTACGATGACTCGAGACTGTCTACGATGACTCGAGACTGTCTACGATGACTCGAGACTGTCTACGAGTCCACCTAGCTCTGATATTGGCTGAAGTGGTCTTTTGGTGATCAGCACACTGTTGTGTCAGAGGCGTAGCGACCCTTCCCGGCGCCCGGGGCGAACTTTCAATTTGGCGCCCCCCCCGCTTATATATATATATATATATATATATATATATATATATATATATATATATATATATATCCATGTGTGTGTGTATAATCGTGTGTGTTTAAGTGTGTGTGTGTGTATAAGCGTGTATGTGTATGTGTGTGTGTGCAGAGTTTCTTCCAGGCATCTCTTAGGGGGGGGGGGCTTCGCCCCCCCCCCCGAATTTTTTTTACCGCCCCCCCGAACGAAATGAAATTTATATAATTTATATAGAAAATATACACTTTTAACAGTGTCCGCCCCCCGAAGAAAGTCTACCGCCCCCCCCCCCCCGAAAATTTCAAGTGCCCTCCCCGGAGAAAAAAGTCTGGAAGAAACACTGTGTGTGTGTGTGTGTTAGCGTGTGTGCGACAGTCCGGATCAGGTTTAATAATTACAGTGTATGATTTTCGTTCCTTAAAACTTTACGCAAAATTAAATTCCCATTCAGATGCGTTTACCTTTTACAAAAGATTAGAAATGTCAGAAAAAAATATGCCTGATCTGAGTTAGAGGGTGGTTTGTAGCAAGTGCTAATTTATTTAGACCAGCTTTTATGTTCTATTTTTGGAACGATCTCTTTTGTGATGTGGTAGATAGTTGGATTATAAGTGTGTTAGAATAAGGACAAACAAGTGACATACAAGAGCAACTTTTCAGAAACATGTATTGTTCGTATTGGAATGCGACATGGGTATTTCGTTGACTGGTTAATGGTATAACAAAACAAGCTAGAGGAAACAAACTGGAATCCAACGGATGCAGCTCGAAGTCTTGAATTTCGCAGAAGTGCGCTGCCTTCTCGCACACAGTCAACAACAATTGCAGAACGAATTGTACCGATTAAAGAAGCAGTAATAACCAGTTTAATGATAGTGGCACCGCCCATGACGTTCTAATTATAATCAGCAGCAATAAAACGCGTTTTAACACTCTAAGCCAATGTAGAATTTAAGTACATTGTCAAAAAAATTCATTCATGATCTATAACTAAATGTGAAGTCTCTTTTACTGTATGGCTCGCAGCTAGATTACAGACAATGGAGAATGAAATAAGAACATGGAGAAAGTGGTAGTTAATGGCACAATATCAGAAAGACAGTAAATAACATCACTAAGTAGGTGCTGATGTAAAGTCCACGAGAAAGAGGAAGAGAAGGTTACAAAAAATGTCAGAAAAAAAATCGTTTGAACTAGAGAATGGGGAGGTTCGATTATTAGGGTTCTATCTTTAGAAAAATCAAGTGAGTTGACGAAGTGTTGTCCAAGTGTTCGGTATGTAAGTCTCAGAGCTTCGGCGGATATCAAGACACACACCCGACTCATATGATTCACGATAAGATTTTGTCAATGTGGATGATAAAACTATTAAGAAGAATTCAGTGAAGGCGCATATGAAACTGGTAGTGTTCGGTACCTCCAAAAAGATTAAGAACCACAGCTTTAGAGTGTAGTTTGTATAAGATGCAAGCTTATTTGGTCTACTTTTGGATGTGTCTTTAGAACAATTTCGATAATAGTGTATTATAGTTTTAAATTATCAGTTAGGTTGAACAAAGTGACAAAGCATCACCTTTTGTCGTGTTGTGCCATTTTTACATCGTTTAGTAAGTCTAGTGGCCTTAACTATATGAAAATTGCAGTATTAGGACTTGTAATGAAACAAGCAATAAAAATGATCTATTCTGTACAATATACTTATGTTTTTAGCTCTTAAAATTTAGGCAAGAATATCGTCTTCCGCCCACCCGCTCCGAAAGTATGCTATTTTACTGATCGGATAGCGATTCAAGAATCCGTGATATTGATTTCTCTCTAATACAGTGATCCAGGCAAGATGTAATGCAATCAAGTAAAAGTATCTGATCTCTAACGTCGCGTCATTTCTTAACAACACTGGCTTGTGAAATTGTACACGACGCGTTAATACAATTGGTTTCTTTTCTAAGTGTGAAATGAGTTATCTACTTACCAATCCAGTACAAATACTTTTCGATTTTTGTTTTCGAAAAAAGCCCCACCCCCCCATGCATATTTCCTAACCATATTGGACAAAGCAAAGTTTGTAGAGCGGGTTTTAATGTAACCAACTTTCTAACTTTTAAAAAAATGTTACACAATTGTACAATGCACTTAAGTACAATTAGTTTCTTAAAGAAGTTCTAAAGGTTGTTTACTCAAAATCCAGTGTAATTTTGCGATTTTAGTAAGACTAAAAGCGCCCCCCCCTGCAACATCTTGATAAGTCACTAACGTATTTTGCGGTTAAACAATCGTACAATACGTTTTAATACAATTGATTGTTTTAATAAGTGGTAACGCTTATTGACCCACCAATCTAGTGTAAATTCTTCTGATTTTAGTCTCAAAAAAGCGCCCCCCCCCACACACTTTATCTAGGAAAAGCTGGAAAGCGGTTTTGCCGGTCACTGCTTCTTAAGAGTATATGTTTTACAGTTAATAATCAAGGTAGAAAACAGTTAACTCAGTATGTAAAGGCGCTTAGCCATTACATTTCTTAACTTAGACTGTTTATAATTCAAAACTGCAGCATAAAACCAGCTTTAAATTTTTTTTCCACCTTTTTTGGCGCCCCCCTAGGGTCGGCGCCCAGGGCGGCCGCCCCCCGCCCCCCCCCCCCCCCTAGCTACGCCTCTGTGTTGTGTAAAAACTAGATGATTCATTTAATTATGTAACCTTACACATCACAAGACCCGATGAACTGCTCTAATGTAATCCACCCGATAAAAAAAGAAATTAGCTGTTGAGTAATGTTGTAAGGTTAGTGGGTTTGTGTAGAGTCCGGGATTGTGCAAGGGTTGAGCGGAAAGGGGGCTAATATCAGACAAACCCTTAAGTCCAGATACTTATGCATCTACGTATAAATATTATGTATCTATGGATAAAAAAAGTAAAGTTCCCTTTTCGAACCTGACGGTCTAAGTGAAGTAGAGTTTGCCTGTTTCTGTGGGAAGCCGGATGTTTTCCCGAAAGACACTTGCCCGAATGCCGTTTGCCCGAAGGCCGATTTCCCGAATGGACATTTTCCCGAATGCGACAAACGTGCGAATGGACACTTGCCCGAATGCGACAAATGCCCGAATGGACACTTGCCCGAATGCGACAAATGCCCGAAGGCCACTTACCCGAAGGCCGTTTGCCCGAAAAATGTTAATATTAGGTAATAAAATATATTAACAAATAGACATTCTTAATCAATTCAATTTTGAAATTCTGATAATAAACACAATTCTAAGCACAAAAACAACGTTGTTTATAATTTTTAAATTAAGCTTTTATTTTTTTTTAAAAACTGAGAAATTGCTGTAAAAATAAATCTTCATTCTTAAATAAATGCAAGGTGATGTTGGCGGCGGTGTCTTAACATTCTTTCGATGTAAGTTTTAAACACCTTATTTAGCCGATTAGTTGCTGTGGTTATATAGCTTTTATGACACGATGCTGTCGGCGCGGCGTATTGCAACATTGAACAGAGGCGCGTTTGTTTGATTTAGGGGTCATCCATTTAAGACGTCCACAAAAATGTGTGATTTTAGAACCCTCCTCCCCACGTCCACTCACTTTCGACGAACCCCCCCCCCCCATTGTGGACGTCCACAAAAATTTAATAGACCTCTAAATACATTCTGCAAAATTACTAATTCCATTACATGCAACGTGTACATTAACTAATAATGTAATATAGGGATTTGATACTTTCGGTAACTTCTATTACTAGGCCTAAGTAATAATTTTGAGTAAAACTTTCCCAAGATGTCTATAAGTCTACGGCGTGTTAACCTACCGTGTTGATGTGCTAAGACTATCTAAAATTGTTTTTTTATTGAAAGAGTGATCGCGCTTGGACGCTGTGTACCCTGTCTCCAATGTAAAGGCTTTTTTACCCACTATTTGTTATGAAGAGTCAGAGATTGTAGGCAGTCATGCATCTTTTTTTTAAATTGAAGATGCTGTAGACCGAACTTTTTACTGTCATTTGTGGCTGTCTAGCTATCAACGACTAAATGGGTTCGGGTAAATTCGGCGAATCAACGTGACGTCATTATATTACTTTTACTCAACTTTACGCTGTATGTGTTTCCATAACAAACCGCCCCTCCCCCTTTTTTGTGGTGGCGCTGATCGTTAGTCCTACACATCTGACCAAGCGAGCACACTAGACACGCGCTGATATTTAAATATCTAATAGGACTGGTAAGTAGGTCACCAACCAGTTCTATGGCTCATGCAGGTTTTATTGAGCCGTAGAACTGGTTGGTGACCTACTTACCAGCCCTAATGCAACGTGGTTGTTTTGAGTTTTTTACTTGAAAAAAAAATGACTAGATCTAATCATATTAGGCGTTGACAAAATAATGATGTAGGACTACTATGATTTAGTTACAAATGTTTGAACTCTTTAAAAATAAACTTGAAATACGATGAATTGTTTTATAATATTGCCGCGGCCACTGCCCCATCCCCTCCCGCTTGTAAAATAAAAATCACGTTTTTTCTTATGCGGGTGGCAAACTGCTACATTACTGATACATTTACCACGAGAACTGCCGCTTTAATGTATAATCTACATTTTATATACATTTTTAAAATTTCTTTTTTAAATTATCAAATTTAAGTATTTTGTGATTTAATTCCCATGTGGAAATCCACATTGACCCGACCCCCCCTCAAACAAGTCCACAAAAGTCGATTTTTTGCGAACCCCCCCGCCCTCCCGTGTGGACGTCAAAAATGGATGACCCCTTATCTTGTAATGCTTAACTTGTGTGGTGATCATTTAACAAAAGAATGAGGCGCGGTCTAGACTAGCAATTTAAAACTTAAGGTAGTCAATTATGTTTAATATCCATTTAATGCACCTTGTTTAGACAATGTGTTGAAGCGATTACTTAATAAAGAAAGAAAAATCTATCTATATATATAATTCTCTTCTGGGAGCCGTTAGAAAACAAGCTGCAAGCGCCTCCTTACAGTCCCCTCTCTTTCTCTCTATCACTATCACTACCACCCCCAACCCACCCCCACATGGTCTGGTGAGTTGTGGTCACGCTAAATAAATTGTTTGCAAATCGTAGAGCCGGGTTTAGTGACGGCTATTAGGGGCGGATAATTTAGTTTGAAACTATTTTAAACTTACAGGAAGTAACTAAGAGGAGGCTGCTTTTACGGGGGGGGGGGGGGGGGTGTAGGGTCGGGGTTAGGGGAAAGGGGGGGGTGTAGGGTCGGGGTTAGGGGAAAGGGGGGGTTAGTGTTTTAAAGCAAATATTTTCAGTGGCAGCATTGGTACTGTCGAATTCACAATTTATGAATTACTGAAAAAGTAGAAAATAAAACTACTAAATAAATAGCGGCGTATGATACGCCGCGGGTCGGCTCGTATATATAATTCTCTTCTGGGAGCCGTTAGAAAACAAGCTGCAAGCGCCTCCTTGCAGTCCCCTCTCTTTCTCTCTATAACTATCACTACCACCCCCACCCCACCCCCACATGGTCTGGTGAGTTGTGGTCACGCTAAATTAAATGTTTACAAATCGTAGAGCCGGGTTTCGTGACGGCTATTAGGGGCAGATAATTTAGTTTGAAACGATTTTAAAACTTACATGAGGTAACTAAGAGGAGGCTGCTTTCACGGGGGGGGGGGGGGGGGGGGGGGGTTGTAGGGTCGGGGTTAGGGGAAAGGCGGGGTTAGTGTTTTAAAGCAAATATTTTCAGTGGCAGCATTGGTACTGTCGAATTCACAAATTATGAATTACTGAAAAGTAGAAAATAAAACAACTAAATAGCGGCGTATGATACGCCGCGGGTCGGCTCGTTCATTTTAAAATACTGAGATAAACGAAAATGGTCTTTTGTCTTGTTTCATAAATGGAAGAGAAAATATATTTGTACACTTTTTGTACAGCAAATACATATTTATTTAGAATGCATGTGTGGTAATATATCATATTATTTTATTCTTTTCTTTTTGTTTAGATATGCATTGTTTATCAAATTTGCAAATTTAAATTAATTACAAATGATTATTTGGTAATATATAATGTTAACATTTTTCGGGCCAACGACCTTCGGGCAAGTGGCTTTCGGGCATTTGTCGCATTCGGGCAAGTGTTCATTCGGAAAATGGGACATTTGGGCAAACGCCATCCGTGCCAGTGTCTCTCGGAATTTGTCGTAGACACGTTTCTGTGACCTTGGATAGTGTGGTCAGCCCTTTGCCCAGCCGCCTTTACTTTCGCTAAGGTGAGTTAGGTACCCATCAGAGCTGGGTAGACTCAGTGACGTTCTACTTGAACTGGGACTCGAACTCGACACTTTAGGGTTAGCAGTCTAGCGCTCTACCGCTAGGCCAAGCCGTCCCACATGCATAGATATGTCATGATTTTCTAATATTTACTTCCAGAAACAACCTGCCTTGAGCTAGTCAAGACGGACGGGGTGGAGATTGTGCTCCGGACCCTCACGGGGTACCCGAGGGTGGAGCACGTGCAGGAGTACGGCACGCGAGTCTTGTGTAACCTGAGCATGCGCGGTACGCCAACAGAAACATTCACCTTACTTTACTGCTGCCCTTTCACGTCTATAGGTGTTGATCACCAAAACTACTTCAGAGTAACCACTCTACATTACTGCTGTTATAACTGGGTTCTAATGTCCCGCAGCTATGCAGTGAGAAGTTTGAACTACTCGATCCAATAGAATACCCAGATACCACTATCATTTCATTATATCTTGCCATTCAGCAGTTCATCTTGAAACGACATTAACGTATAAAAATGATTCGACAGGACGACCTTGTTTACTGTTTCTATTTATTGCACTATAATATATACATCGGACGACTTGAATAAACGATACTAGACTGGACCACATTACAACATCCTCCTAACACAACAAGAACAAGACTACTTGAAGCTTCTTCCCCGGCAACAACGATCCTACCCTAAAACGTCACATTCATGCGTACCGCGTCACCATTCCATGCGTTCATTATCTTTCGCACCAATATTTGTTCGCACTAATATTACCTGTTTAAACACACATCATAACAACTGCTATAATGCCAGTAATCCTCCCCTCATGAAAACTAACCAACCCCCCCTCTATCTCAATCACCCTCCATTCCTATATCCTACTAGCCGTCGGTACCCGTTACACGTGAATTATACGCCTATGTATTTAATGTTGTACTTGTTTGAGAAAGATATTTTATAAAAAAGTTATTGGTCAAAACGCCATGTGCTTTACTACACGTTGAACGATACTGGTGACAAAGCAAAAAAATAACCAAATAGCTAAAAATCCAACACATTTAAAATAACATAGGCTACCAATACCTATTAAAAAAATTAAAACCAAATTATATACATTATTAGTCAACACAACACCATATTAAATGCACACACTGATTAAGAGATTTAAATGATTTTGTTAAAAACCGGGCTGTTTTGGAAGATGACGCCATTAGTTTTGTGTACTTTCTGTAATTTAAACATGTGACATGAGACGTTATTATTTTTTGCGTTCTTGTCAAAACAATAAACACTTTTCCGGTTGCATAATCAAAAATGTTTTTCTATATTTGAATATGACTTTATTTTTAATTTTCTTCTTTAAATACAATTTATTCTATACATTTAAAACATCTAACATATTATTTTCAACAAAAGTCCGTATCAAGTTCTCCATATATCGCTGAAGAAAACTAATATTATAGTCTCTGAAATATTTTGCGGACAGAGAGAGAAAGAGAGAATTGCGCACATGGGCTTTTATATATTAGGATAAACCCATAGCTTCTTTTAAGCATCTCTTCCAATAGGCAGTGGTTTGTCGATGTATGGTACATCTCAATTTCAACAAAAATTCAAAACAATACCCTTTTGTCACACATAGTCACAAAAAGACGTAGCCCCCCTCCCCACCCATCCACTTTCCTAAAAAAAACGTCACAAACTAGTTCATCGCATTCATTGTTATAATCAAAATTTAGATGCTAAATTCTCATCTAACGTATCACTGGAGTAAGTACACGTTTCCCCTTTGGCGCATGACTTCATACTTTGGCTGTTTTTTTTTCACATTTAGTCATCATCAATATCATCTTATCCCATTCGTGCCCAAGACACATGTGTTAGATGGAGTAGAGTTCAGCTGTTTCAGAGAACTCGGAACATGAGGGGATATAGTGGTCAGCACTATGCCCAGCCGCCTTTAGGTCCCTCAGGGACATCCTACTTACTTGAACCCGGATTCATACTCGAGACTTTCGGGTTAATCAGTCTAGCTCTCTACCGCTAGGCCACGCCGTCCCATTTTCACATTTAGTATTTTCTTGTATCTGACGTCACAGATTCCACAGTGACGTCAGTGAGCAACATCCGGGTGCTGGCAGCCCTGCACCACGTCCTGCTCCATTTTCCCGAGAACGTCGAGTTGCTGGAGGTCGCCATCTTGACCATCAGCTCTCTCGTTGTGGGTTTAGGTAGGTTAGGGTTAACTTTAGGATGGTTAGGGATAACTTTAGGTAGGTTGGGGTTAACTTTAGGTAGGTTAGGTTTACAATAACATGTTTAATGCGTTTAAAAAAGGCATTAGTTAAATGAATTAAAATGAGTTTACAAAGGATTTAGAAAATTCTGATGTAATGACGTAATCAGAATGTTTAACACAGGTTGCCACTCGGAGAAGACAATGAAAGCTGCAGCTGACGTCATCGGTGTTCGTGACGTAGTCAAGGTTATGACTGACCTGCTGGACAACGCCACGATACAGGAACACGGGTGTAAGATTCTAGGCAACATGGCGGTGGAAGGTCAGTCTCACGGTTCAAAGGTTAAAGGTCATCGCGAACATAACATAAATGTATAAGCTAGTGTATATTTAGGCTATATGTTATGTATAATGAATATTGTCTTTTAAAAGATGAGCTGAAAAAACAGATTGAAGATGGAGGCGCCTCACGTGCAATAGTGGCGGCCATGTTGACCTTGAACACAAACGCAGACGTACAGGAGGTTGGTTGTCTGGCGTTGATGAACTTGACCGCTGATAGTAAGTCAAGGTCAAACTTAGCCATGTTTGTGTGATTGGTGTGGGTAGACTAGATTACATTTTTGTTGGATGGGCTGAATTATTTCATTTTTACTTTCTCGTATATACGAAGTATAGAGAAAGTCTTGTAATCGTGCAAAAAAAAATCGAGATTTTTGCAAATCTCGACGTTTTACATTTCACAGATACGGAAAAACATAATTTTGCAATCTTGTCCGTATGTCTGTGTGTCTGTCTGTGTGTGTGTGTGTGTGTGTCCGTGTGTAAACACGATAACTTGAGTACCGTTACAGCTAGGTTGATGAAATTTCATATATAAGTATTTTATCAAAATCGTAGATCCGTATCAACTTTTGAACGATTTTCAATAACCGGAAGTGGTACTTTTTCTACTTTGAATTTTTAAAAAGCCTATAACTTGAGTACTATTTCAGATAGATAAATGAAATTTGATATGTAAGTAAAAAAAACAATTCTCTACCTTCTGTCAAATTTTGAGTAATTTCCGTTGACCGGAAGTACTTATTTACGCTATTTCCGATTTCTCAAAAAACGCATGTAAATTTATAAAGTACTAATAATATTGCGCACTATTATGCACATCTTTATTTAGCGTTCACTTGGTGTGCATTTCTTTTTTCTACGAGATTATATTCTATTTTTAAAAATTTGAGTATTTAAAAAATTCATAAAAACGTTTTAATAACAAGCTTTTATGTAATGATGCACTAAAAAGTAGAAAATAAATTATACACTACTATTTAAAATACTATAAAGAAAAGCGTGGGTCACTTTAGTACTTTAGTACCTATTGGATACCTTTACTAATATTTGAGAAGAGACCCACGCTTTTCTTTATAGTAATTTAAATAGTAGTGTATAATTTATTTTCTACTTTTTAGTGCATCATTACATAAAAGCTTCTTATTAAAACGTTTTTTATGAATTTTTTTTTCAGTACTTTACATGTTTTATTTACAATAGTGTGACATGACTAAAAACCATTACGCGTCTATTGAACGTGATGGCGCGCCTACTGAAGGTGATGGCGCAGCTATTGAACGTGATGACGCGTGTGGTGTGGTTGGATAGACATGCCTATTGATTCGGTCCAAATTTTAATTAATTCATAAAAAATTAATTAGGCATCCAATTAAGTCAAATTTAGTTTCAGTTTGCATTGTCTTCATGTCTTGACCCACGTGCCAAGTGTGAATCGTATCGGTCAAGTAGACGTTTCCGAATTTTCACTCCTACGTTTCTATCTAGACTGACGACAGACTGACGACAGAGGAAGTGAGTTAAATAAAAGCTTGTAAAAATGGATTAAAAATCATGCCTAGAAGTCTATATCCCGAGTTGCCATCCCCCGTAGTGTTATATTAGAATATTCGAGAAAGTTTAGGGGAGATCACTCCCGGTTTATTTACTTTCTCGTATATACGAAGTATAGAGAAAGTCTTGTAATCGTGCAAAAAAAAAAATCGAGATTTTTACAAATCTCGACGTTTTACACCTCACTGATACTGAAAAACATAATTTTGCAATCTTGTCCGTATGTCTGTGTGTCTGTGTGTGTGTGTCTGTCTGTCTGTCTGTGTGTAAACACGATAACTTGAGTACCGTTACAGCTAGGTTGATGAAATTTCATATATAAGTATTTTATCAAAATCGTAGATTCGTATCAACTTTTGAGCGATTTCCGATAACCGGAAGTGGTACTTTTTCTACTTTCACATGTAAGTAAAAGATCTAATTCTCTACCTTCTGTCAAATTTTGAGTAATTTCCGTTGACCGGAAGTACTAATTTACGCTATTTCCGATTTCTCAAAAAACGCATGTAAATTTATAAAGTTTTAATAATATTGCGCACTATTATGCACATCTTTATTTGGCGTTCACTTGGTGCGCAATTCTTTTGTCTACGAGATTTTATTCTATATTTAAAACTTTAAGTATTTAAAATGGATTAACAATCATGTCTATAGCCCGAGTTCCCATCCCCTGTTGTTTGATATAAGAATATTCGAGAAAGTTTAGGGGAGATCACTCCCGGTTTATTTTTTATTGGTTGTACTAATTTTTATTGAAAGATTTTTGGATTGCCTGTAATAATTTTGAAAGGATTGTGATTTGTTATAGGCTACATGTTGAAAAAAGCATTTTGACTGGCCATAATTCTCGTTCAAATGTAGATATATTGAAGCAAATCATATTTTTATGTTCTGTGCCAGATATGTGTGTTAAGGAAATGTTTACAAATTATTTTTAATATAATTAATATGCTTACGGATAGTCCCGAGATCGAACCCCCGGGTAGATGAGGCTAGATAGCTTGGGACAGCAACCCATCTAAAAGAGACAACCCCAAAATCAAACACTGCTGCCTTGTAGTTTGTTCTTGGATAGACAAAGGCTATGGAAGCATATCCAAAAAGAAAAGCAGGCTAAAATCAGGTTCAACGGCATATACGTCGCATCAGTGCCGGCACCAGGTTATTAAGCGCCCTAGGCAAAACTTATTAAAAGCGACCCCCCCCCTTCCGCAATTTTTTTCGTGCCGTCGTGGACAAACTTTCGATTTGCACCCCCCCCTTCAAACTTTCGATTTGCACCCCCCCTCAAACTTTCGATTTGCACCCCCCCCCTCAAACTTTCGATTTGCACCCCCCCTCAAACTTTCGATTTGCACCCCCTCAAACTTTCGATTTGCAACCCCCCCCCCCCTCAAACTTTCGATTTGCACCCCCCTCAAACTTTCGATTTGCACCCCCCCCCTCAAACTTTCAATTTGTTTTTCCAACCAATTTTTGCGCCCTCCTACGGCCAGCGCCCTAGGCGACCGCCTAGTTCGCCTTATAGGTAGCGCCGGCCCTGCGTCGTATACGATGTTAAGACGAAAATCTGAATAGATAAAAGAAAGACTATAGTGCTCTATGCATTTTTTCCCCATGATCTCCCCAGATAAAGATAACAAGATTCGTATCAGAAATGCTGGAGCTGTTTCTACCATCACTACCGCCCTGAAGGAGTTTAGTCAACACGCCCCTGTCGTACTCAGTGCACTCAAAGCACTGGGTAACCTTATTAGTGTGGGTACGTAAGTACACAAACGGAACATGTTTCGTTTAGACATTTTTCTTCTTGGTGGGGGGGGGGGGGGAAATGGGCGGGGGGGGGGGAGAGATGCTTGAAAGAAACTCTGAAAAGAATGTGCGGTGATTTACATTTTAAAAAAAAAGAACATATATATTTATAGAACGTGCTTTGAAATAATATGACGATATATGTTGAGAAAAACTTGTTAACAGTATGACGATATATGTTGAGAAAAACTTGTTAACAATATGACGATATATTTTGAGAAAAACTTGTTAACAATATGACGATATATGTTGAGAAAAACTTGTTAACAATATGACGATATATGTTGAGAAAAACTTGTTAACAATATGACGATATATGTTGAGAAAAACTTGTTAACAATATGACGGAGCACAGGATGGCGGTAGAATAACTTTACCGTCACAGTAGGGAATCGTGTTCTCTACCACCCCTCCCCATTCACTACCACGAATAAAGGAAGCTTCTTATCAGATGCTGGCTTTGAAACTATTATTGGCCTAGTATCGCGTTCATGTTTTGGTATTTTATAAGACGAACTTTATGTTTTATTACTATCCCCCCCCCTCTTATGAAGCCTGTTACCTGATGATAGATTTAAAACTGATGTAATATAGTCTGAATGTTTTAATGTTTTCTGTCATAAAATAAACTGTTTTCTATCCCTTTCCCCACCCCCACACAGGAAGCATGTTATCAGATGCTAGCTTTGAAAGTATTGTAATATCGTGTGAATATTTTTATATATTTTTTTTTTATTATAACACAAACTATGTTTTTTTTTATCTGTCCCCCTCCCACCCCCACCCCCACCACCACAGAAGAAGCCTGTTATCAGTTGCTGGATGAGAAGTGCCTGCAACTCCTCGGTGCTTTGGCCAGACGACACAGACAGGAGCGCGAGGTCCTGACCTACACAGCCATCGTTTTATGTGGAATCTCCGAGCTTTCCAGTAAGAATTTTAAAAAAAAAATGGCTTCGTCCATGAGAATGACAGGATCTTAATTGGCGAGATGACGGCGTAACCGGGCGGCAGAACTCATGGATGCTAACTCCAAAAGTTCAGAGTTCGGACCTCAAAGACGAGGCTCGTTAGCGGGGGACAACAACCCAATCAGGAGAGACAACTCCAAAATCAAAACAACTGCTGCCTTGTAGTTGGTTCTTGGTTGGACAAAGGCTATGGAAACAAACCCATACAGAAAAAGCAGGCTGAAGTCTAAGCCAAAGGAAGCGTAGCATGTTGTTATGCAACACTTAACTCTGTTTGAGGATATACGCTCCAATATTTTGATTAAGAAACGAAGAAGATTGAGAGTGGTTTATTACTCCGGGGGTTATTGACAATTAAAAAAAAGGGGGGGGGGATATCCGGAGATAATTGACGGGGGGGGGGGGGGAGGTATGTCTGAGACCGCTTTTTGCTACATTAGGGTGACCTGGAACATATATTATGTTTCTCATACGATTTATCAAATTCGTTATGTCTTAGACCTGGAACACCAAGATGTAGCCCTGATTGACCACACCCTGATGGTCATTTGGTCAGCTGTGCAGGACGACCCTCAAATCCTGCTCTACGTTTGTCAGAGTTTTGAGAATCTGCTACGAAAAGGTAGATTCCGCTTCTGATTGTATTCCTTACAGTTAATTAAACTTACGTTTCTTATAATACCACATTCTGAATAATATTTAACTTAAAGATTTACATCTAAGCGCCCTTTTACTTTTCTTCAATTTAAGACATCATGTACCTACATCGATTAAAAAAATGTGTCAACTCACATTAATGTATTATCATTTTATTAGGGCATTAAACCAACTCTACTGCATCTGCTCTAAACGCGCCTCTAGTTCTTATTATATCTAATTTTTATCAGAGAAAAATCTATTATTTTAATTCTATCAATGTTAATTTATTGTCTCAAAATAAATTAAACTATTTAAATAAAAATAATTTTATAACTTCCCGTTCATAACAGACGTAGGTCGTAAATTGTTCATCGAAGGGAAGAAGATGGTGAAAATTTTGGAAGCAATGCAGAAATTTACCGACAACTGTTACATTCACTGTGCCTGTTGTAAAATAATTGCGGTAGCCTCCCTTGGTATGTGTTTCTGATTTTGTAAAAATTGTAAGATATTTGAGCGTGTTTTCATTTTAACGTATGGGGACAGTAGCGTACGCAGGGGTGGTGGTGGTGGTGGGGGGGGGGGGGGGGAAAGGGGGAGGAAGCAGGTGGAGTGGCGGTTCCCCTTTCGACCATTTTAAGGATAGTGGCGCCTTTTTCAGAGGTTAATTAAATACAATTTAAAACAAGTTCCGCAACACAAACTAAAATAAACCGGGAGTGATCTCCCCTAAACTTTCTCGAATATTTTTATATAAAATAACAGGGGATGGGAACTCGGGCTATAGACATGATTTTTAATCCATTTTAAATACTTAAAGTTTTAAAAATAGAATAAAATCTCGTAGACAAATTAATTGCACACCAAGTGAACGCGAAATAAAAAAGCGCATAATAGTGCGCAATATTATTAGTACTTTTAAAATTTACATTAGTTTTTTGAGAAATCGGAAGTAGCGTAAATTACTACTTCCGGTCAACGGAAACTACTCAAAATTTAACAGAAGGTAGAGAATTAGATCTTTTACTTACATGTGAAATTTCATTTATCTATCTGAAATAGTACTCAAGTTATAGGCTTTTGAAAAATTCAAAGTAGAAAAAGTACCACTTCCGGTTGTCGGAAATCGCTCAAAAGTTGATACGGATCTACGATTTTGATATAATACTTATATATGAAATTTCATCAACCTAGCTGTAACGGTACTCAAGTTATCGTGCTTACACACGGACACACACACAGACACACAGACACACACACACACAGACATACGGACAAGATTGCAAAATTATGTTTTTCCGTATCAGTGAGGTGTAAAACGTCGAGATTTGTAAAAATCTCGATTTTTTTTTTTGCACGATTACAATACTTTCTCTATACTACGTATATACGAGAAAGTAAAAAACAAAAAAAAAACAAAAAAAAAAAAACACCCCAAAACAACAACAGCAAACACATTGCTGCAACAATGAATTAAAAACTGTCATGTTATGTACCCTAAATAATTTTTAAAAACTGCTCACAAGCAGATCTATAGCCTACTTCTTGGCTTACTTATCGGTGCCTAGCTCAGCGTCAGGCATGTGAGAGTCAGTGCGAGGCGCTTTTTTGTCATCACAATGTCCGTTCAACTTTATCGCCTGTACATCTACTGCTTGTGTTATTCCCGCTGGATATGGACCGTCAACCTCAGTCGATCTTAATCCACAAGTGTAGCCTTTGCTTTAGTTGTCGGCTCAATTCAGCCATCCATATTTCATACGGGAGGCCTATTAACTTTGGGTTTTAGGATTAGTCTAGAAACGCAGGGTAATTGTTTACCTAAAGTGTGCCCCGTAGAATACGATTTCGCTAATCTTTGATCTGTCTATACTACATTTTCCAAAGGCATCTTGTACAGGTGCAAATATTTTAAGATGGGTTGGGTTAAAAACTCTATGAAAATATATATGGGGGGGGGGGGAGAAAGCTGAATAAATGTACAGAAAAATAAACACATTCTCACACAACGTCAATAACGTTTGTTCGAGTCAAGATGATCAGCACGTACAGGTGTACTTAATGAACGGCCTACTTAAATACCTCGGATACATTTAGTTAAAACAATATAAAAACACAGTGGATTAGAGTAAAATGCCTCCAAAAGTTGAATAAGCAAACTTAAAATTTTGAATAACTATAGTTATTTATTTTACAATCAGAATAATAGCTTTTGAAGCAGGTAAAACTCTGTGAGTATAAATTTTGGAATTACCAATAAAGAGGTGTGTAAGCAATACAGTTATCTAACCCATACCTTATCATTTTGTAAAAATAAAATCCTTAAAGAACATCTAAAGAAGTAGGTTATTAATAAACCGGGAGTAATCTCCCCTAAACTTTCTCGAATATTTTTATATAACAATTCGGGAGATTGCACATCACGAAATAGACATGATTTTTTCATCATATATATGTCGCCTTTTTCTCGACTTACCGATCCCCCTAGGCCTACTAGGCCTACTAATTACTACTTCCGGTCTACGGAAATTACTCAAAATTTGAAGGCAGAGAATTAAAACTTTTACTTACATGTGAAATTTCATTTATCTATCTGAAATAGTACTTTTGAAAAATTCAAAGTAGAAAAAGTTTCACTTCCAGTTATCGGAAATCGCTCAAAAGTTGATAAGGATCTACGATTTTGATATAATATTTATATATGAAATTTCATCAACCTAGCTGTAGCGGTACTCAAGTTATCGTGTTTACATACACACACACAGACACACAGACACACAGACATACGGACAAGATTGCAAAACTATGTTTTTCCTACTCAGGGAGCCCTAAGACGTCGAGATTTCTAATCTCGATTTTTTTTGTGCACGATTACAAGACTTTCTCTATACTTCGTATATACGAGAAAGTAAAAAGGTGGCGATGTCTTATAAAGCGTCCCAATACAATAATGAAGGACTATGCTCAGTCCCAAAATTTTAAGTAAGGTTCAGACACCCCCCTCACCCCTCAAACCACTATCTCATCATATATTAAAAAGAAATATCTAAAGAAAAATAGATCAATATAAAGATTCTCAATGTAATTTTAACAGATTTTAGCCAAATATTTACCCATATTTTTTGGCCTTAAGTTGTTAGTAACAAAATTAATAATGTTAAATTAAGTTATAGATACTTCAAATCCTCTCACACCTCTTGACGATATTCATGCAGTTATAAAATAATAATTTGTACCTAGTTTAACATTTTTTCAATAATTTCACCCCGCCCACACATATTCAAGGCCTTAAATGCCGAAAAATAATCATTCGATTGTTTTTGAACAAATCATTTGAATCGTTCAAATACCTTGTCTGTGGTAATGTCAGGGTTTTAAATTAATTATATGGGGCAGGATAAAAATCACGTCTGACGTCATCTTAACGCGAGTGCAGCGATCCCAGTATGACAGGGCTAGTTGTAAAATGTGAACCAAAAAAATTTGGTGATTAGAGAGAGACGTTAAAAAGTTGGGACCATAAAAATTAAAACAATTACGTTAGGGTAATTTTTTTTTTTAGAAATGTCGTTTTTAGAATTGAAAAGGGGTGTGTGTGTGGGTGGTAGGGTAGGTGTATGAGGGGTGTCTACATGTGGTAGAGGTGTGAGGTGTGTCTATATGTGGTAGAGGTGTGAGGGGTGTCTACATGTGGTAGGTGTATGAGAGGTGTTTACATGTGGTAGGGGTGAGAGGGGTGTCTCAATGGGGTAGGAATGTGAGGGGTTTTCCACATGTGGTAGGGGTGTGTCTACATGTGGTAGGGGTGTGAGGGGTGTCTGAATGGGGTAGGAATGTGAGGGGTGTCCACATGTGGTAGGGGTGTGCCTACAAGTGGTAGGAATGTGAGGGGTGTCCACATGCTGTAGACAATTTTACTCGGTAAAATGTTAGTTTACCTAATACAAATATCAAACTCTTTCAAATAGAGATAATACAACTCCTAAGCCTTAAATCACTGAACAATGCCGACCACCTGCAAATGGAACAAAAAAACCCCACCCAAACACATTTGAATCATTGGTTAAGCACCTGGAATTTATTGTTGTTTGCTTATGTTTTTAGCTATTGAAAGCAAAGAAATTGTAGTCAATGAGACAACTCTGGGCAGTGTGCTAAGATCTATGGAGTTATTTCCCCTGGACTTGACCCTTCAAATAGTCTGCTGTGGGGCGATGTCGTGCATGTTGGAGCAGAACCGTGAGTAGCTCTTCACAAAGAGAATCAGAAATAGATCGTTGTTCTAGAAATTGCTTCAGGCGGGAAAAGGCTCAATAAATAAACAGGGAGTGATCTCCCCTAAACTTTCTCGAATATTCTTATATAAAACAACATTGGATGGGAACTCGGGCTATAGACATGATTTTTAATCCATTTTAAATACTTAAAGTTTTAAAAATAGAATAAAATCTCGTAGACAAAAGAATTGCACACCAAGTGAACGCCAAATAAAAAAGTGCATAATAGTGCGCAATATTATTAGTACTTTAAAAATTTACATTAGTTTTTTGAGAAATCGGAAGTAGCGTAAATTACTACTTCCGGTCAACTGAATTTACTCAAAATTTAACGGAAGGTAGAGAATTAGATCTTTTACTTACATGTAAAATTTCATTTATCTATCTGAAATAGTACTCAAGTTATAGGCTTTTAAAAAAAAATCAAAGTAGAAAAAGTACCACTTCCGGTTATCGGAAATCGCTCAAAAGTTTATACGGATCTACGATTTTGATAAAATACTAATATATGAAATTTCATCAACCTAGCTGTAACGATTCTCAAGTTATCGTGTTTACACACACACACACACACACACACACACACACACACACACACACACACACACACACACACACACACACACACACACACACACACACACACACACACACACACACACACACACACACACACACACACACACACACACACACACACACACACACACACACACACACACACACACACACACACACACACACACACACACACACACACACACACACACACACACACACACACACACACACACACACACACACACACACACACACACACACACACACACACACACACACACACACACACACACACACACACACACACACACACACACACACACACACACACACACACACACACACACACACACACACACACACACACACACACACACACACACACACACACACACACACACACACACACACACACACACACACACACACACACACACACACACACCACACACACACACACACACACACACACACACACACACACACACACACACACACACACACACACACACACACACACACACACACACACACACACACACACACACACACACACACACACACACACACACACACACACACACACACACACACACACACACACACACACACACACACACACACACACACACACACACACACACACACACACACACACACACACACACACACACACACACACACACACACACACACACACACACACACACACACACACACACACACACACACACACACACACACACACACACACACACACACACACACACACACACACACACACACACACACACACACACACACACACACACACACACACACACACACACACACACACACACACACACACACACACACACACACACACACACACACACACACACACACACACACACACACCACACACACACACACACACACACACACACACACACACACACACACACACACACACACACACACACACACACACACACCACACACACACACACACACACACACACACACACACACACACACACACACACACACACACACACACACACACACACACACACACACACACACACACACACACACACACACACACACACACACACACACACACACACACACACACACACACACACACACACACACACACACACACACACACACACACACACACACACACACACACACACACACACACCACACACACACACACACACCACACACACACACACACACACACACACACACACACACACACACACACACACACACACACACACACACACACACACACACACACACACACACACACACACACACACACACACACACACACACACACACACACACACACACACACACACACACACACACACACACACACACACACACACACACACACACACACACACACACACACACACACACCACACACACACACACACACACACACACACACACACACACACACACACACACACACACACACACACACACACACACACACACACACACACACACACACACACACACACACACACACACACACACACACACACACACACACACACACACACACACACACACACACACACACACACACACACACACACACACACACACACACACACACACACACACACACACACACACACACACACACACACACACACACACACACACACACACACACACACACACACACACACACACACACACACACACACACACACACACACACACACACACACACACACACACACACACACACACACACACACACACACACACACACACACACACACACACACACACACACACACACACACACACACACACACACACACACACACACACACACACACACACACACACACACACACACACACACACACACACACACACACACACACACACACACACACACACACACACACACACACACACACACACACACACACACACACACACACACACACACACACACACACACACACACACACACACACACACACACACACACACACACACACACACACACACACACACACACACACACACACACACACACACACACACACACACACACACACACACACACACACACACACACACACACACACACACACACACACACACACACACACACACACACACACACACACACACACACACACACACACACACACACACACACACACACACACACACACACACACACACACACACACACACACACACACACACACACACACACACACACACACACACACACACACACACACACACACACACACACACACACACACACACACACACACACACACACACACACACACACACACACACACACACACACACACACACACACACACACACACACACACACACACACACACACACACACACACACACACACACACACACACACACACACACACACACACACACACACACACACACACACACACACACACACACACACACACACACACACACACACACACACACACACACACACACACACACACACACACACACACACACACACACACACACACACACACACACACACACACACACACACACACACACACACACACACACACACACACACACACACACACACACACACACACACACACACACACACACACACACACACACACACACACACACACACACACACACACACACACACACACACACACACACACACACACACACACACACACACACACACACACACACACACACACACACACACACACACACACACACACACACACACACACACACACACACACACACACACACACACACACACACACACACACACACACACACACACACACACACACACACACACACACACACACACACACACACACACACACACACACACACACACACACACACACACACACACACACACACACACACACACACACACACACACACACACACACACACACACACACACACACACACACACACACACACACACACACACACACACACACACACACACACACACACACACACACACACACACACACACACACACACACACACACACACACACACACACACACACACACACACACACACACACACACACACACACACACACACACACACACACACACACACACACACACACACACACACACACACACACACACACACACACACACACACACACACACACACACACACACACACACACACACACACACACACACACACACACACACACACACACACACACACACACACACACACACACACACACACACACACACACACACACACACACACACACACACAGAGAGAGAGAGAGAGAGAGAGAGAGAGAGAGAGAGAGAGAGAGAGAGAGAGAGAGAGAGAGAGAGAGAGAGAGACAGACAGACAGACAGACAGACAGACAAACAGACATACGGACAATATTGCAAAATTATTATTTTTCCGTATTAGTGAGATGTAAAACGTCGAGATTTGTAAAAATCTCTATTTTTTTTTGCATTATTACAAGACTTTCTCTATACTTCGTATATACGAGAAAGTAAAAATGCGCACACATATAACTGCGCTCAATTTCCGTCGCAAAATTTTTTTTGCACATTTTTTACGCGGTTTTCTAGTTGTTTTTTTTCTTTACGCAGCAATACTTTAGTCTTTAAATTTACATGTTGTCGAAATTTATTTTGAGACTTGGGAATTTGTTTTACTGGTAGATTGAACTGTTAGTCAAAGTAGCTGTCTAATTTATTGGCAGTTTTATTCAGCGCTACCAATGCTATCGTCACGTTTTTCCAACTTACTTGGTACAAGAATAATGGCATTTTAAAGTAGAGGAAACCAATTTCAATGAATAAAACTAGTTACTTTATTGGACCTGACTGTCAATGAAGTAGATAACGTAGAGTTCACCTGCTTCTGTGACCTCGGTATGTGGAGGGATAGTTGGATGATCTCTAGTCCTAGCCGTCATTACTTCCCTTGTTGGAGATCTGGGTGTACCGAATTCGAGACTTTCACGTTTTCAGTCGTGGGCTCTACCCCTGGACCACGCTGTCCCATATTTCTAAAAAACAAATGCGGTTTGATACTTTTTTTGAGCATTTTTGACTCTAATTATTTATTCCGTTGAGACAGACCAATTGAGGGAAACTTTTATAAAACTCGGAGCGGCGGCTCAACTCAAGACATCACTGACTACACATACTTCAGACCCAGGACTCGCTGTGTTGGCCATTATGGCCCTGGGCCATGTTCTACCCCTAGGTAAGGCCATAATTTTATGTAATGGATGTTAACTATAAACCAAACCATGTATCCGTGTTGCTGATTGCGACTTCTGATTTCCTTAACCCTAAGGGTTACGGCTTGGGCTAGAATTAGTCTTAAACTGCGGTTTAGGGCAAGGTTTAGTATATGTTTTAATAAAGAATTTAATCACTATGTATACCAATACTTTTTAACTTGATTTGTGTTATTTGGCTTATGCCTTCAAGAAAGAACATTTGCCCAACACAGCCCATATCAAATCTAAACATTAAAACAGTTTTTAAAAAGATAACTTGACCTTTCAGATCTCAAGACATCAGCCATTGAAGCGAAACTTGCCTTCGATATAATTTTCCACGGCATCAAAACATTCCCAGAAAAAAAAGAGATTCAGCTGATTGGATGTACCGCTCTTTCCAGATGCCCTATATCTGGTAACTCCTTTAAAAAATCGAATTTAAAAAGTAAAAGAAAGTTTACGTTATTTATACGGCCTACACATCAAATATGCCGTAAGAGTTAACAAACTTACGTTACTTATTTTAATTCAAATGTTCCTAAATTTTTATGATAAAAAGGCAAGTCTAAATCATGTTGAATTAATTTTTTTCCCCTAAAAATCATAGATGAGGCTGACATCTTAGAACTGGTCAAGTCTCTAACGTATGTTGCACGTCGGTTTGGGGAGGATCCGAACCTGAAATCTGCAATAAGGCAGGTCCAGCTCCTTTTCTTTCAACAAAGTAAGTAACCTCATCCCTTATTCCTCATACTTTCTTCTTCGTGCCCATTACACATCATAGGGCAGTTGAAGTAGAGTTCATCTGTTTCAATGACCTCGGCAAATGAGGAATTGTTTGGGGAGCACTTTGCCCAGCTGATTTGTTAACGTGAGTCAGGTACCCAATCAGAGCTGGGTAGACTCAAGGACGTCCTATAGACACACGCTCGGGATCCGAACTCCGAACTTTTCCAGTTATCGGTCATGAGCTCTACCCTCCGACCACTCCGTCTCCTCCATCCCTCTATTCGCGCCCTAAATTTTTCCCAACGAATTCAAATTACAGACACTATCTTTATGTCAGTTTATATTATTTAAAATCTCCCCTCCCCTTCATAACTTAATCTATAGGAAGGGCAGGCATAAATGTATATCCATTAAAGACAATATTTTAGCTTTCTACCGAATACATTTTCTTTATATAATAATTAGAACATATGTTAGATATTTTCGGGCTATGGGGTGCGGTGGTATAACCCACCGGAGACGGGCTAGGGGTATGTAAAGTACAGAGTTTCTTCCAGGCATCTTTTCGGGGGGAAGAAAGTCTACCGCTCCCCGGAACGAAATTGAACTTATATAGAAAATATATATTTTTAAGTCCCCCCCCCCCCCCGACAATTTTAGTCCATCCCCCCGAAAATTTCAAGTGCCCCCCCCCCCCCCCCTGAGTAGAAAGTCTGGAAGAAACACTGGTAAAGTAAAATATAAAAATGACATTTACAATGACGACTTGGGTTCAATTCCCATAACTAACGGTAGGGTTATCATCTTTTCGCTAGACCACGGCGTCTCAAACAAAACAGCTGTCCAAATTTTGTGGAAAAAAAAGTGACTTTTAAGTAAAAATTTTTTTTTTTTTTTTTACTGTTTGCAAATGCAAATTTCCACAGGTCAAGTCTCCAATGAGCTACAGACAGCCTTACACGCGTTGGGATTCAATTCCAATGAAGGACAGCCTTAGAATATACCCAACAAGGCTGAACAAAATCGAAGGAACCGAATGGAAAAAAGAAAATAATTATTAACAGTAATGCCAAAACGTGAAAAGTTCTCTAAAATGCATTGGATGTTTGTGGAAATTTTAGCAGCTTGATTATCTTCTTGTACAGATACTGCATTCTAATGACAAAACACACACTTCAATATATGGGCAATGATTCGGTGGGAATATATTTAATTAGTAATTGAGCTAAAGGGACAACTTTTCTTTGTGTACGATATTTTAGCCTCTCAACCCTCACCAAAACCTGCCTACAATGTTTTGTTTCAGTTCGATCATTTTATTTCTCTGCCCTCAATTACAATGTGTTAAAAGATATACACTTTTTGTATTACCATCTCCCTCCTTCTTAGTAATGCGTCACAAAATGTCACCGTTTCAAAGCTAAGCAAACTTACGTCACAAACGCGCTAATCTCCCCTTTCATCATTACGTCACCCACTCACTGACTCTTACTCCCATATTCCTCCCCTGAAACAAACATGCTTCCCCCCCCCTCCACCAACCAAGAATCTTATAACTGAACCCGCACTAGGTCTTATAAAATGAGGGCGACTACTATCCCGATTCATTTTCCTACGGTGTGATTGATCGCATGCACATGTTTCCTAAAACATAAAAAATACTTCAGCAGAGGCGTAGCGAGGGGGGTGGGGGGGGGGGGGTGGGGTCATATGTCCCCGGGCGCCGACCTTAGGGGGGGGCGCCAAAATGGGTTGGAAAAAACAAATTGAAAGTTTGAGGGGGGGGTGAAAATCAAAAGTTCGAGGGGGGGGGGGGGCAAATCGAAAGTTTAAGGGGGGGGGGGGGGGGGGGTGGGTTGCAAAAATCAAAAGTTCGAGGGAGGGGGGTGCAAATCGAAAGTTTGTCCCCGGGCGCCGGGAGGGGTCGCTACGCCTCTGTACTTCATCACAATATAAAAAGTTGCGAAAAGCACAGTCGCCACCGCCCTGCATTATATTTTTAGCATTTTCCTTAATATAATTAATATTGATCCTAACTGAAGTCAAAATTACATCACTAGTTGTTTGTTTAGTTTTGGCGTGACCTTGACCTAGAAGCTGCCAAGCTCAGTGCGTAAGAACTCATGGGATAGATTTATGTACCTGACGTAAAAAATAAATTGCATTTGGATCGTCTGACCTTATACTTCGATTTCCCTTTCGCGGTCAATTAGTAGCCAGAACACTTTTCGCACTATTTGCCATGTTTAGAGGTCGTTTCCAAATTAAAAAAAAATTATAATACAACCCCGCTTAATAGAGTTTATGAAAAAAAGTTAAAATTTCAGAATTGATTACCAATAGCTTTTATTAAAAAAAATAAAAAAATAAAATAAAAACCCGTTTAGGACCCACTTGACGCCATTTTGTACTCAGCAACAAAAGACAACCCAATAAGTGCTATGACGCGAAGGGACGTTTTCTCATTCACCGCGGACTGGCAACACTAACCAACGACCCCACGTGAAGGTCCATGACGTCAAACCGGAGGATTCCATTCTTGTGAAAACACCCTCGCGTCGACGTAGAGTTACCTCCCGCTGAGTTGACAGCATTCATGTTTATGTAAAGACCCGAGGTGACATTATCTGCCCCTGGCGACTAAAAATAGCCCAATCAGACATGCATATTAGGCTTTCAGCTGAAAATATATCGATTGACTAAAATATCAATACACGGGAATAGTGGCGAAGGGTTTATATTTGCCTTAGGCTACCCAGTCCTTAATGTGAGCCCCCCCCCCATCACAAACACTAATAAAAATATATTGGTGTTTCATATTAAAACGCAAATTTAAATGCTTAGTTAGAAGATTGCATACCAATGGTGTTAAAATTGTTTTATGTTATTCTGCAAAAATAAATAAATAAAACAGAATTACACATGTACACTTTTTTTTTTAGTTTTTGTATGCAAATTATTTTAGAGTGTTCTGTCACATGTTTTGCTATAAATGGGAGGGGAGATAACAACTGATTGGTACCTGACTCACGTTAGGGAAAGAGAACAGATGAACTCGACCTTAACTGCCCCAAAAGGACGCCATCTTAGAAATGGGTTAAATTAAAGTATTAATTACTCATCTTGGCAATCAATGCTTTTTGTAAAAGAAAACAAAATGGTTTTTATTTATTTATTTTTTTCATTAAAATATTATTATAATGGTATATATATATATATATATATATATATATATATATATATATATATATATATATATATGTATATATATGTATATATATGTATATATATGTACAGTGGCGTAGCCAGGATCGTCTCAAGGGGGGGGTTCCAATTTTTACCCGGGGACAAACTTTCGATTTGCACCCCCCCCTCAAACTTTCGATTTGCACCCCCCCCCCCCTCAAACATTTATTTGCACCCCCCCCCCCTCAAACTTTCGATTTCCACCCCACCTCATACTTTTTATATATATACCGAGGGGTCTATGGGGGGGGGGGGGGGTTATGACCCCCCCTAACCCCCCCCCCCTGCCTACGCCACTGTATATGTATATATATGTATATATATGTATAATTTTTTTTAGTTTATTTTTTTTCTTTTTTTTTTTTTTTCTTTTTCATCTTTTTTAATTCACAATGTTTTCTTGTTTGTGTCACATATTGTTACTCATTTTAAACCCACGTGTAATACGGCGATTTCCAGATACATTAGTCTCTGATGACAATGCGAGAATATCTCAAGAATATTAATGAATTTCTTAAGACTTTCGCTGTGAGCGCTTCGAAGAGTCTAACTAACATCAACCCATTTGCTCTAAATACATTTTTTTTGCTTGCGTCAGAGGCGTAGCGACCCCTCCCGGCGCCCCTTGACAAACTTTCAATTTGGCGCCCCCATATATTTTATTTTTTTATGTTATGATTCAAATCTGGAGCTAAAATGAGCTTTTAATTTTCTTTTCAACCCATTTTGGCGCCTTTAGGGTTGGCGCCCCTAGGGTCGGCGCCGGGGTCATATGTACCCCCCCCATCGCTACGCCTCTGGCTTAAGTCCAACATTGTTGACAACTCAACAAGTTCCCCATACAATATTTCCCTGAGCGAGTTTCTCTGTCTAGACCCCTCCTGTGTGTGCAGAAGTGACGTTTTTGAGTATGTGGTCAGTATTTTCAAGAACCACCCCACAAGGGAATGTGTCTCTTGTTCCAATTCAGGCTTTCCGGAAGATGTACCGCCTTGTTCTATTGCTGTCCTTCCTTGGTCCGAAGATTCCCCTTTGGTCTAATTAAAATGACACAAAAATGTAGCCTCCAGTGTTTCTTCCAGACTTTTTTCTCCTTGGGGGGGGGGGGGGGGGGGGCACTTAAAATTTTCGGGGGGGGGGGTGGTAGACTTTCTTCAGGGGGGGGGGCGGACACTGTTAAAAGTATATATTTTCTATATAAATTATATAAATTTCATTTCGTTCGGGGGGTGGTAGAATTTTTTCTAAGAGATGCCCAAAAGAAACTCTGGTAGCCTCCTACCGTCTGATTGTATTGTTCTGTATTTACACAAAAAGTTTTGTCTGGGCCTGCGTCTTGTTAGGGAGTTAAAAAAAACACTGTAAAATATTGTATTGCTGTTTTGGCCGCGATACTTGCTTCCGTTCATCTATTGTCTGCCAAATAAAATTTTAAAAACTTTCAAGAAATTATGGGGACAAGAGCGCCACCTGTCGTATTGTAATAGTGTGAGGTTCGCGGAATTTCTCACCCCCCCCCTCCACCCTTGTCGGGATTTGTCAACTTTGATCTTAAAAGACTATTTAACACTCTAATTAATCACTTAATTAAGTGGAATTATCATTTCTCTGTATATATTTTGCTATTTTTTGCCTCGGTGTCACACCCCTAAATGGTGTCACCCGGTGCGGTCCGCACCCCCCGCCCGCCCCTCCCCCCTCGCTACGCCTCTGGTTATCATACAATCGTACTACACTACATTTTGACACGCAGCCTACTTAAACATGGCTTTTATATTCAGTGGCGTATCTCGGTCGGGTGTCATCCTGAGCGGTAACTAATGGTGTCACCCCAACCCCTTCCAACAATTTTGCATTTTCGGGTTGGTGTCCCCCTTAGAATGGCGTCATGCTATGTGAACTGCACCCCTCTACGCCTTGTGATGTCACTGTCTATAATGTAATCTAACTTTGTATAAAATGTGGTCCCTTGTTTTTCTGACTTGAAGCTTGCACATAAATGACGGTAATAAAATTACGGTTGTTAGGAGGCGGGGTAAGGGAGAAAGAGCATTGTAGTCATTTTAGCTGGAGAAGATTAGTCTATTCATAATTTAGGTTCGACTATCCATACATTTGGGATATTCATACATTAGCTTGGACTATTCATAGATTTTGGACTATTCATACATTTGGTTGGACTATTCATACATTATTTCTGCCAGTTTTCTTCAAACTGACAGTGACTCAGTCGTTACAGAAAAGATTTTGTTTTTGACATTTAGGTTCGGTTAGGTTTGCCTGTCGCCCCTCTTGAGTCATAGGCCGCCGACAAGAGCTTTCGAGGTGCCTCTGTCCTGTGCTAGTCTCTCTCCAACTGTCCCTCGGTGTATCCAATCTTTTTGGTGTCTTCTTCCATATCAAATCGCCAGGTCTTCATTTACCGGGCGGGGGGAAGGGGGGGAGGGGGCGGACTCTATTCAAAAAATATATTTTCTATATAAATTCCATTTCGTACGGGGGAGGGGGGGGGGGAGGTGGCGAAGAGATGCCTGGAAGAAACTCTGATCTCCAGAGCCTCAAACATTAAGTTGGTCGAAGACTGCTCTTGCCTTGCCCGTCCTTATTTTTATGTCTGCTTCTGTCCCGCCCTGCTTATCAACAATACTTCCAAGGTTGGTGAATCTTTCCACTTCTTCTAGGCCTTCTTCATGCCATTGTTTGATGCATTGACTTTGAGATTCCCTCTGTGGATATTCAGGCCCAGGCATGTAGAAAAATTAGCAACCCTGTTGGTTTTATCCTGCATTTGCTGTTGTGTGTGGGAAAGAAGGGCCGGGTCGTCAGCAAAGTCCAGGTCATCCAGCTGGCTCCACAGTGTCCACTGTATACCGTTTCGCGTTTTCTCTGTTGACATCTTCATAATCCAGTCTATGGCCAGCTGGAACAGGAATTGTGAAATTTGGCAACCCGGCCTTACTCCAGTCCGTACTGGGAAGCCCTCTGTAGTCTGTTGGCCATGCACTATCCTACATTTCAGACCTTCATAATTTTTTAACATTGTATTATAGAAAATACAACCTAAGTTATTTGTAAAGTAAGCTTAATTTTTTTTTCTGGTATTTTTTGTTAACAAACATGTACAAACAATGTAAAGAGCTGGAGGCAGTTTAACTTTATTAAGTTTAGACTACCGATTACTACACCAATAAGTTTTGTTAATCTGGACTAACGTTGTTTGCAATTGTTACTTGCCACATGAACTTCATGTTAACATGATTTATGGTAAGCGGCGAATCTAGGGAGGGAGGAGGGGGGTGTCCGCCGCAGGCGGTACATATTTTCTAGATCCAAACAAAAAGGGTGCTTGAGCGCTTGTAGCACCGTAGTCTTATTATTTAACTTTTAAACATAACTTTTCTTCGGGGCTGGTATGAATAGGACTTAAAGTTGAAGAATTTAAATTGAAAAATTACTTAAAATAATTGAACACAAGCAAACATCGCACATACATTCATAACAAAGTAACAAAAATCACTTGAATAGGTAACTGAAAATTGTTTTTTTTTTTTGTCATATCCTCTTTACAACTGTTGAGAAGTAAATATATACAGTTTTCTCTGTACAAACAAAAAACAACAACAACAACAAAGAAAAAAAAAACAACAACCCACTCTAAGTTGAAAAGTTGAAAAAAAAATATTTAAACACTGGCAATAGGTATGCATCGGGTTGACTGGGGGAGGGGGGATGTAAAGTGAAGGGGAGGATGCTTAAAAAAAGGGAGCAGAGGTGAATGGAAATTTATAAACAGGGGAAAAAAAGCAATAAAATCTTTATTTTTTTTTGTTGAAAAAAAATGTGAAATACTTATGACAGATATTAAGAGATCTGGATGTATTTAAAATATAGATTACACATTTGAAATGTACATTCACTACACTAACATTAGGGCTGTTCTAACCTAATTTTTTATTTATTTTTATTTTCATCTTAAAAGTTTGTAACAGTAAGTTTCTTTACTCTCAAAACACAATGAAATGAAAATTTTAAAATATTGAATAAGTATTTTACTGCTTGAAATTTTTAAAAATTACATAATTTTAACACTAAACTGAAGGAATATAATTAGCATTAATGAGAATGCTTAAATTTTAATATGAATAAAACAGTTCCTAGACATCATTTCTGTGTAAAGAAATAACTCTGTTTCCTGGTTAAAACAATACATTTTACGAATCTGAATTTGCAAAAAAAAAAAAATACTTATGAAATAAATAAATAAATATGCATATAGAGGTTCTAACCATCAAATGTAATCTAAAATTTTTTAAAATATATTAACGATCAGATATATCAATTAATGTTAGGACAAGTATTTAATTAACAAATATAGAAAAAAAAACCCATGAAAAATAACTAGCTTTCTTCAAAATACTCTTTCATATACATAGAATTGCCATTGATTTTAAAAAAATGGACACAGTGACTGCAGAGAGTTAAATTTTAACTTAACCCCTGAATGACCAGCAAATCATTCAGTATTTTCACTTTAACCCTCTAGTGTCCATACCTAAAACTCATTCACATTAGCAAAAAAGTAACAAAATCAATGAATTTTAATAATCTCATTAACCCATTCATACCTATCCATGCTGTAGTATACACACTGTATACATTTCAACCATGAAACTGGCTGAACACTTAACTCCATATTTCAGTCACACACAAGTCTAAAAAAAATTGCTATTGTAAGAAGAAAAAAGTTTCCATGATTAATCTAAAAGGTGTTTTAATATTTTTTATATTTAAAATATGTGCCATGCAATGATACTCTTAAGTGTAAGTACTTTGAGGTTGATATGACCTTAGTAACAGCACTACACGGTTGATACAACCTTAGTGCTAGTACTGTAGGTGATACAACCTTAGTGCTAGTACTGTAGGTGATACAACCTTAGTGTTAGTACTGTAGTTGATACAACCTTAGTGCTAGTACTGAAGTTGATACAACCTTAGTGCTAGTACTGTAGTTGATACAACCTTAGTGCTAGTACTGTAGGTGATACAACCTTAGTGCTAGTACTGTAGTTGATACAACCTTAGTGCTAGTACTTTAGTTGATACAACCTTAGTGCTAGTACTGTAGTTGATACAACCTTAGTGCTAGTACTGTAGTTGATACAACCTTAGTGCTAGTACTGTAGTTGATACAACCTTAGTGCTAGTACTGTAGTTGATACAACCTTAGTACCAGCACTACCCAGTTGATACAACCTTAGTGCTAGTACCTTAGTATCAGTACCACTTAGATAATACAACCTTAAACCTAATAATATAACAGTAACATAACCAGCTTACTCCTATGTGACTAATACACAATTGGCAGTTCTTTTGTAAAATATTAGTTTCGCTTCATTTCCAGTTAATATATCTACAAACAATAACTTAACATTTCACAATCAAATATATACTAATATGTAACATTATATATTACTCTTTAATTCATTCAGAACAAAGATATACAAAGAGTGGACAGAAAACTACTAAATGTAAACACTGGGAAGTTTAAAATATTTCTAAACATAAAAAAAAACTCTGTAGAGAATTGTGACTCTATAATGAGGTTGAGATAAATTAAATCTATAATTTTTATTATTTTTTTTTTTTACAAGGAAAGACAAAATTGCAACAAATGTAATTAACGGGGTTAGAAAGACCATCATTCCATTACAGCGCCAGATTATTCACTAGGCAGTTTCTGCATCTGCTTTTAAGTCCAATCATTTTTAGGGTTATTTAGTCTACATGTAGGCCTATTGTCCATGTTGCTGATTCATTAATTGTTTTACGAATCAAATCGCTAACCTGTTGCAGGCTTAAATTCTGCCTAATTGCCTAATCTAGAACCTGTTGCAGGCTTAAATTCTGCCTAATTGCCTAATCTAGCACGTCATGGCTATATAGTACTCGCCGAATTGTTTTGACTCAGAAGTTTTAAAACTTAAAAATTTGACTATGTTACAAAATTTTGAACAGAGTATACTTTAAACTGGGTTTCAGTGCTGAAGATTTCAATGAATCCGTCCAATCACAGACGACTTTTCTGTATTGAATGGATGCAGGATTAAAAAAAAAAAAATTCCTGAAGAAATAATTCTGTAAATTATAAAATATAGGCTACATAGGCAAACAAAATATAAACGGAGATATGTATCTATATCAACACTGATAGTCTTCATACAAGAACATCCCAAAATAATCATAAACTAATTAAAATATTCTTTTATTTTTTTAAATTGATTAGATAATTTATTACATAAAGTACTATAATAAATTCAGCATCTTATATAAAAAGGCATAGTAATATTATAATGTTTTGGAAATTATTCAGTATCAATCATCAAACACAAAATGGCCTGGTAAGGAAGGGATATTGGAATCAAATTGATAATAGAAAAAAAAACTATGAACATACAATTTCTTTACAGATTTTGGTAAAAAAATGTTACATTTTACGAGAAACAATTTCTTTTTAAAATATTTTATAACCCAAAAGTAAAGGTTTCTACAGTCTAAATATTACTTGTAAAAATAAAACTAGGTACTCATCTTGCAGGGTAAAATTATATGGAATGTGTAACAATTAAATGACAATCCCATTAATTAAGTGCAAGTACAAACTCTTTGCAAAAAGGAGACAGAAATTGCCCTGTTGAACAAAAAAAAATAATTAAAGCATTGATTAGTTTATTATGGCAGCAGACATAGTGAACTATCACAACCCATAAAATTGCTAGAAAATGTTAACGCTTTATAAATTATTTAAATATAAATAGTCAAAAATAAATTGGCTCAAATTCAGTTAGTAATTTTAAAAAAAATTTACATCCAAATCCTATTTAAATTTTAGAACTAAATTCAGCGGACTAAATTCATGTTATAGTTCTGTGAGGTAATAATTTTTATAAATTCCACACAAATAATTAGCAAACTAGGAAACATTGTTAATATTACTTTCATAGGAAAACTCTAGTAAAGTGCGTTATGCAAGTTAGAATTAAAAAAAACAATCTTGATAAGTGCCTGTACAAGGTTGAAACATTGAAAAGGTAAAAAAAAATACTAGAAAATTCTCATGTTTATATGATAGTATTATCTGATGAGACACCTAAATAACATAAAGCACAATTGTAGGTACTATCTATCAAAACACACATCTTGAAGAAATGTGGACAAGTTCCATTTTAAGCTTTGAAATTGTGCAGAGAAAGTTGCGCAGCTGGACATTTATTTTACAAAGTGAAAGTGTACAAAAGAAAAATAATTAGAGAACTTCATGAGGAGTGTGTATGAGAAACTGCATACAGAAACTATAGATTAATGAGTAATGTATTGCATTAATTTGTACGAGTAGAAAAATATGCAAGAACTGTGTCAGGCTATAAAACAATGTTACGTTGAACTCGACTAGTCCACCTTGATAGCACTACTATAGTTAGAAGTTACTTAAAATGTTTAAAAGCTGCATCTGTTCAACTAGTTGCCAAGCGAATAGTCTTTGTTTACTTTATTTAAAATAAAAAACTGAACTAAAATAATTTTAAGTAGATTTAACCTATCTTCTAAAAGAAAAACAAAAACAAAAAAACTTTCAAATTAGTACCACTTTAACCCATGAAAAATAAAGTTACGTTATTTAAAAAAATAAAATTAGTCATGCCAGAACAATATGATATATTAGACATTCTTGCATATTTCTGTATAGAGTTGAGACATTTAAATGAACACAGCGAATGAGGGAAAAGAAAGTTCAGGGAACATTTGAAGGAATCGTATAAAAAATAGCTACACGGGATGAAAATTCATTGTGTTGTTAAACAAATTTCAATGAACAAACGGCTACAAAAAGTATGCATATATTTGAAAAGGTAATACTTGAATAGTTAGTTATTTAAAATACTTGTTCATCCCAGACCAGGTGACGTGTTTTCAAATGTGCGGCTCAAGTGGTTTTCACTTTCATTGCACTTTATGTTAACAGTGGGATCTGATCCATTTTTAAACATCGCCAACACATAATTTTGTGTTCAAAATCAAATTGATTAACCTGGTGTTCAAAATCAAATCAGTTTAAGTGATTTATAAAAAAAAAAATCAGTAGCAATATTGTAGGAAGAGCTAATTATTATTCTTATTTTAAAAAAAACCTGTAAAATATGCTCATTTGATAAATGTTTAACGGTTTATTGAAATAAAATTAGCTTCATGGAAAATTTGTCTGAAAATCTCATACAAAATAGTCACAGTGTATTACAAGCTAGGAACATGTAAATAAGAAAATATAGAGTATTTGTAAGAAAATTTGCACATTTTGTGTCTTTAATTCACACTACAGATTGTGGGGGTGCTATATACACAATTTATTTAATAACATTGAAAAAATAGTTTTTAATTATGATCATACAGATCAAAAAGAAATGAAAATAAAACAGTAGGAAATGAAAATTCTTAAAATGTACACAAAGTTTTCTACAAAATGTTTTCAAATATTTTGTGGTAGATAATTAAAACTTGTCTATACCATAGATTAAGAATTTAAAAATTATACTGAGTATAATGTGAAAGGGTGGGCGAGATTTATAAAAGTGGATGGTTGATCAAAATACACTTTAATTTTACTGTTAAATTTGTGATTTAATGTGAAAAACTATTCATCTTGAAAAATTCAAGTAACAGTTACAACCAGTAAATATTAAGTTAGCGGGTGACATTTTAAAAAGTTTTTAAATTTGTAGGCTGTAACTTCAGGTTGAAAACACTTTTGATTATCTAAAGGATCACACAAAATATAAAAAAACCCCATTTTTTTTTACAACAAATTGTACAAGTTTAAATTTTAAGTACTTATTTTAATTTTTCTCTTCTTTAAAATGTTAAGATTTTTTCGACACAAAACTAATATGAAAAAAAAATTAGATTTAAGACTAATCGTATATGTGGAAAAATATGTAATCTATATCAAACTAAAATCAGCAGCTTTAGTCAGCCTATAAATGTTAATGAAAATAAAATAAATTTACTCCTGGCCTCAGAAAAGCAACCATTAAAAAAAACACTTCATCTTCCACAACGTATTCACTCATAGATTTACTAATAATTTATAATCTCCATCTGTGCATATGCATTACGTAATGTCAATAAACCTGTCTCGCATTCTAAATATTTTGTTGTCTCCGCTTTACACATTCATAAACTCTGTATCACAGGTCAGGAATTCTCATTTCTTCTTGCCGTCTTTTGACTTAGAAGATTTTGGTGTTTGCTTGCTTGAAGATGAAGTGGAGGATGAGGATGTTGATGAGGAAGATGGCGCTGGCGCTGCCGCTGCACCAGAAAGACCTCCACCAAGACCTCCCAGGAGTTTCTGAAATTCTGAAAGAACATGTTTTTTTTTGTTGAATATGTTGTTAAGAAGTATTGATAATTTGTATTGAAAGAGCATCTATGTAACATAGAAGCTTAAAGAGGCGCTAAATATCAAAACATGTACTTAACCAGTGACAGGACAGAGTGGTCTAGCGGTAGAGAGCTGGACTGCTAACCCATTAGTCTCAAGTTCAAATCCGGGTTCAAGTCAGTAGACCGTCTCTGAGTCCACCCAGCTCTGATGGGTACCTAACTCATGTTAGGGAAAGTAAAGGCGGCTGGGCATAGTGCCAACCACACTATCTGTTCAAATGCCGAGGTCACAGAAACAAGTGAGCTCTACTTCACTTGCCCTATAGACCATCAGGTTTGAAAGGGAACTTTACTTACTTAACCAGTGAGCTCACCACTCATACTATTCTTTGATATGCCATGTTCACCAAACAGATGAACTTTACTTATTGACAGCCATGTTTAAAAGGATGTCTTTGCATACTTTTTTTTCTCTTACTTTTATGTGATGTTAATATACACTTTAATGTAATCAACTGGTTTAAGTTTTTCTCTAAAGTTTAGACAAAAAATTAGTCACAGTGCTGTAGTACTTTCAAACATGAAGGTCCATAATGGCAGGTGAAGTAGAGTTCACCTGTTTCAGGAACCTCAGCAGATGAAGGGATAATGTCAGCTCTATACCTAGCTTCCTTTACTTTCCCTAACGTGGGTCAGGTGCAAATCAGAGATAGGTGAACTCAGGGTAATCCAAATGACAAAACCGGGATTCGAACTCGTGACTTTTGGGTTAACAGTCATATTCTCTACCGTTCAACCACACCATAAAATTTTAAAAATGGATGAAATTTCCGTACCATCATAATCAATCAACCCATCGCCATTCAGGTCTGCCAGCTGGAACATCTCCTTCACATCCTCCTCCTCCAGGTTCTCCCCCAACCTCTTCATGATGTACCGCAACTCATGCTGGTCAATGTACCCATTGCCATCCATGTCAAACACCTGGGGAACAAAATAAAATCAAAGTTAGACATTTGCAAACCAGCAACTCATGCTGGTCTATGTACCCATTGCCATCCATGTCAAACACCTGGGGAACAAATAAAATCAAAGTTAGACATTTGCAAGCTTATGAAAAAACTGGTCAATATACCCATTGCTATCCATATCAAAGACCTGGGAAACAAAATGGGGAAATCACATCAAAGTTAGACATTTGCAAGCTTATGAAAAAACTGGTCAATATACCCATTGCCAACCATATCAAACACCTGGGGAACAAAATGGGGGAAAAAAAATCAGACATTAGCAAACTTAACTAAAAACTGGTTAGTTTAAATATTTTGATTGATGGGAACGGAGTGTGATTGAGAGAAGGATGTTGAGATTGGAGACTCAGGTTCAAGTACTTCCTGAAGCTTCATCTCCACTAAAATTACCTTTGAACTTTTTTTTTTAGTTTTTGCAAGTTCCCTTTTACCATATATACTCAACTCAACAATCTATATATATAATTCTCTTCTGGGAGCCGTTAGAAAACAAGCTGCAAGTGCCTCCTTGCAGTCCCCGCTCTTTCTCTCTATCACTATCACTACCACCCCCACCCCACCCCACATTGTCTGGTGGGCTGTGGTCAAGCTAAATGTTTACAAAGCTAAATGTTTACAAATCATAAAGCCGTAGAGCCGGGTTTCTATTAGGGGCAGATAATTTAGTTCGATTTTAAACTTACAGGAGGTAACTAAGAAATAACTAAGAGGAGGCTGCTTTCACGGGGGGGGGGGGGGGGGGGGGGGTGTAGGGTCGGGGTTAGGGGAAAGGGGGGGGGGGGGGGGTAGTGTTTTAAAGCAAATATTTTCAGTGGCAGCATTGGTACTGTCGAATTCACAAATTATGAATTACTGAAAAGTAGAAAATAAAACAACTAAATAGCGGCTTATGATACGCTGCGGGTCGGCTCGTTCTATATAATCGACCAAAATACACCATAACACACACACCATTTCTGTTTGTGCCCAAAACACATGGGGCAGATGAAGTAGAGTTCATCTGCTTCAGAGACCTCGGATAGTTTGGTCAGCACTATGCCCAGCTGCCTTTGTTTCTCTAATGTAAGTTAGGTACCCATAAGAGCTGGGTGAACTCAGTAACATTCCATTGATATGAACTTGGATTCGAACTCGAGAGTCTCGGGTTAGCAGTCTAGCCCACCATAAAAATACACCGAACCAATGTTACAAAATATCAGAAAACCAAACAGGCCTAATTCTACCTTGAATGTTTCTTTGGTTTTATCCTCTGTTTTATCCACTTCCTCTGGCACATCCACCGCCTGTGTGGACCACCGCTTCATCAAAACAAGGAACTCATCATACTCCACGTAGCCGTTTTCTAGATGGAAGAAAATACAAGTGAGAATAGTTTTTAAAATTAGAATTCAACGTACTCCTTCTTCTTCGTTCTTAATTTTTAGTGTTGGGAGGGATCGAGCCTTTTCTGCCAGAGGGTTTGAACTCGAGACTTTTTTCGAATTTATCAACCATGAGCTTTGCCGACTCGACCATGCTTCCTTCACAATTAAGGATTACGTGTCAACTGGTTATGCGCCATTGAGGCCATTGACTCCGATTTCAGCCTGCTTTTCTTTTTGGATTTGCTTCCATAGCCTTTGTCCAACCAAGAACAAACTACAAGGCAGCAGTTGTTTGATTTTGGAGTTGTCTCTCCTAGAAGAGTGGCTGTCCCCAGCTAACGAGCCTCATCAGCCCGAGGGTTCGAACTCGAGACTTTTCGGTTAAGCAACCATGAGCTTTACCGACTCGAACACGCCGCCCCCACGTACTCCTTCCAAGTAGCAATTCTAGATTGAACAAGAAAATACAAGTGAAAATTATTTTTTTACAAATCGAAAACATACATCTGGCAAATGAATAAAACATATGGCATACAAATATATAAAAAAAATCTGGCACACAAAACAAAGTATTGAGCTTCCGTTGTTGATTTTAAACGAAATGTATCGAAGTTTACAGCACAGGCTGAATTTAAAGTAGGTCGGATTAGATTAGAGCAACGGTTAAGGAGGGGTCGGCTGCCAGTGAGACAGTGTAGGCAGGACATAAATTTTGTTTCAACCGATAGAGAATACGATTTAATCGTCGGTCAAATGCGAACCATCTGGACATCGAGAAACTGAAAATGCAATTTGTTTGTCAAGTTGTTTAAGTATCAAAGTGTTTTTTTTTAAAGACAAGCTGTTTTTATATAGAAACTAAGCCAAATAATAAAAACAACAAACATACACACAAAACAAGGAGAAAACGAGATTTGAATTAGAATTTCGGTTTTTATACATAAAACAAAATCTCTGCACCCCACCCACCCCCATCTGAGTTCTGACCTTTGATTTTTGTTTTTTGTTGCGCTTATTACAAACTTGGTTTTCCATACAGCGTCTCTTTGTTTACCATTTATGCTAATGGTTTTAATGTATATGATGTACTAAAACTATAGGGTATTGCCCGATTGTAAATTTATATCTTTCATAAGTTATAAATCAAGTGGAAAAAGCAGAATTTTTCAATACAATTAGTTCCATTTCATTTTGGTGTCACCGCCTTTGCTGCTATAACGCCCCCCCCGTCTTGTGAGCTATTGCTTCTAAGATACAATTACAATTTACCCCTAAGTCTATAGTTACCCTAGACCTAAGTATATTGACTTATGATTACAATTTACCCCTAAGTCTATAGTTACCCTGGGTCTAGGACATTACCCCCCCTCCCGTCATTCTCATTCCCCCCCCCCCCCCCCCCGGAGCAATTACCCCACCCCCTTCAAGAATCCTGACTCCAACTCTGTACCTATATATTAACTAAATCCTAATTTTAAGAAAAAGACCAAAACCTAAGCATTCACCTCAGCTTAAAACTTAACAAAAAACCAAACCCAACCCTAGACATTGGTTTGAGCCTAACCCTGACCCTAACACTAATCCTAACCCAAACCCTAACCTTAACCCTAACTGTAGCTTTAGCTATAACCGGGGGGGGGGGGAGTCGACAGGGGGGGTAATTGTGAATGTTACATGGATTCCATGGGTACCTACAACTATCATACGCTTTTTGTTTTCTACGACAAGAAACCAGTGGCGTCACTCGGTCGTGTGCCACTTGGTGCAGTCCGTACCCCCCCCCCCCCCCCGCCTCCATACTGACGTCACTGGATCCGGTCCCAACTTTTTATTTTAGTAGTTAATTGTAAAAAGTATCACACATGATATATTACCCTGAGTGAATAGGCTAACAAAATGACATACCATACGAATACCATTCATTCATTGATTGGAAAATGATGTAGGCTTGCGTAGGCGAACGTTCTGAGAACGGCGTGCTATTTTAGCTCAGGAAATGACGTACATATTGTGTGTACGCACACATTTATGTAACACCTTTACCTTTAATTTAGTTATACCTTTGTAGCAGTTATAGAATATTCACTGCAGCCAGTAAATTTCTGTTTTTTTGTGCGTGTGAAATGACGGGGGTGGGGGTGATGGGGTAGACGTTCTTCGGGGTGGGGGGCAGTTTCCCCCTAAAGAGATGCCTGAAGAAACTATGCCGCTTCCTTCCCTTAAAAATTTCACGTATATTTTTTAAACAGCTTTGTTTGTATATTGGGTTTGGGAATACAACTATATAACTACTAGATCTAATTGTCATTTTTAGTAGGTTGTGAGATGCATTACCAAGGACTAAATAGCTCTTAATGTCTTCGTGAATAGGATAACACTGGCGTACTATCATTCATTAAAAAAAATCAAAGCAAAAAGTAAAAGTTCTAAGAGCAATGAGCTATTTTTAGCGCAGGAAATGACGAAATGGCGCATTTTTTTTTGTTTTATGAACGTGTTAACCACGCATTTAATGGCGGGAAAATCTTCATGTGTTTTGAAGATGGCGACAATTTGGTGCCGGTATAAGGGAAGCAACACAAGATGTATGGTTTACAACACAGACTAAGGAAATGTTTTGCTCAATGAGTAAAAATAAACCACGCGCTGCACACTGGGGGAGGGGCGGGAAGGTGTTAGAGAGGGGAAATAACAACAAGGGGCGCATAACCCGAGGATCACGTTACGTCATGCAATAAGCGAAGTGTTGATTGTGTATAAAATTACCATCTGTGCCGGGTTCTATGTTTTTGCACCATCTCTACAGTTCCAGTGGGGGTGTGGGGGGGTGTGGAGGGATAACTTTAAGTCGCAATAGAGATTTAGATACCGTGCATTCAGTTGTTTGGTATCACAATATTAATTACAAAAATCTTAACCTTTTATAATTTTTCTTTAAACCTCTAAACGTAACACACAAATCACCTTTGTGCAGTGTTTCTTCCAGACTTTTTCTCCGGGGTGCATTTGATATTTTCGGGGGGGGGGGGGGTCTTCATTCTCCGGGGGGGGGGGGCGGACACTAGTAAAAGTATATGTTTACTATATAAATTCCATCTCGGTCGGGGGGGGGGGGGGAGGAGGGGGGGGGGGCGGTACACTTTCTTCGGGAGGCTCTGCCCCCCCCCCCCGAAGAGATGTCTGGAAGAAACTCTGCCTTTGTGCTGGTATCCCCACCCAAATAATATCCCTATTTCTATCCTGATCCCCACACAGAGTTTCTATCAGGCATCTCTTCGGGGATGTAGCATGTTTTCTCTATCATTAACAGGTTTACGTCATGGTGTCACCCCCCCACTTGCCCTATCTATATCCTTATCCCTAAAACAAACAGCTTTATCTCTATCCTTATCCCTACCTAAACATAATTCTCAGCCTAACTCTTATCAAATCCTAATCAGACCTAATCTTAATCGATACTGAAAGAATTACTAAATTGAACTTCTGCAACCCGAACTACCGAAAACATTTGTCAACTCTTTGTATAATGGAGATCTTCATTTGTAATGTTCGCGACACTTTGATTTTCTAATCTAGCTAACAGAAGAGTTCGCATCTATTACTGTCAATGTCCAAGACAATCGCGACAGATGTAGTAGAGTTTATCAGTTTTAAGTACCACGGCGTATAGAGGGATAGTGAAATCAGTACTATGCCCAGCTGCCTTAGTCTTCCCCAACTTAAGTGAGGTATCGAATAGAGATGCGTAGACTCATGGACGTCCTATGGAGACGAGTCCAGATCCGAACTCGAGACGCTCGGTATAACAGTCATACGCTCTACCATCCGACCAGGTCGTCACATGTAGATCATATTCCTTTATAACCCAATTCATAGACGTAGATCATTTCACTTTCTAACCTAACTCACCAAAAGTAAACAAAAACAAAATGACTCACCATTAATATCTGCATGTTTGATCATGTCCTCTATCTCAATCTGTGAGTACTCATGTCCTAAAGTCCTCAGCACACATCCCAGCTCGTCACACGAGATTTTCCCGTCGTTATTTTTATCAAACATATCAAAAGCTTGCTTCATTTCTGTCAACAACAAAACAAAAAGCTATATAATGTTTAATTTATACGAGATATTTTGTCGTTATTTTTATCAAACATATCAAAAGCTTGCTTCATTTCTGTCGAAAACAAAACAAAAAGATAAAGACTCTTTATACTAGATCTAAATAAAATAATGTTTTTTTTACATCGAACTAACAGATAAGTGACATGCGAATCACTGGACATTGTATTCAACTGTTCGAACACAATAAACCCTACCGCCACACGTAACAAAATAATTTGGCCAGCCACCACACAATAAAATTAAAAATTACTTTAAAAAATGCCCCCTCTCTCTCCTAAAATAAAAAAAAACGGTTTTCATAACTTGAAGATTTACAATTGGAAACTTAGTCACAAATTAAAAAAAAAAACCACCACTTCACACTTGGTTTATCATCCCCCTCCACCCTAGAGGCGTAGCGAGGGGGGGGGGGGGCGGGTGGACATATGTCCCCGGGCGCCGACCTTAGGGGGGGGGGGCGCCAAACTGAAAGTTTGAGGGGGGGGGGGTGCAAATCGAAAATTTGCTCCCTAGGGGGGCGCCAAATTGAAAGTATGTCCCCGGGCGCCGGGAAGGGTCGCTACGCCTCTGCTCCACCCCTTCCTTTGGATGCGTGCGCATTACGTGTCATTATGATCCAAACTTTAAAACTAAACCCAACATTAACTTTAACGTGAAACTAAAGGAATAATAGTTCTTTTAACATTAGAGACAGCTTGATACAGTAGTTGACAGAGTTTGTATTTAAATGACGGTATTGCCCCCTAGTGACCGGGTTAGGATTACGGGTCAGGGTTAGGATTAAGGGTCAAGGTTAGGATTACCGGTGAGGGTTCGGCTATGGTTAGGCTTAGTATTTCGGGTCAGGTTTAAGATTAAGGGTCAAGGTTAGAATTACGAGCCAGAGTTTGGTTTAGGGATATGTAAAGATTAAAGCAGCAATGCTAGCAAACTCAAAAATTGACAGTCGTGTTTAGTTACGTATTGTTAAGTAAAAAAAAAATCAATACAGATACAATATGATACATGTGTTTAATATAGACATTAGTGGTACCCACTTATACAGATCTGTGACCCCCAGGGGGTCAGTAGGTGGGTGGTGGAGGGATCGTTCACTAATAAACCGAACACAGACGAGTTCCGCAGCAGAAGGCAGAGCTCACAGCGCGCACGTGCCCAGGTGAGTACATGATGAAGGGTGAGCAGTCCAAATGTCACTGCCCGATATAGCCTTGAGCGCCGAGTGTTTGTAATTTACTACCCCCTCGTCTAAACAAAAACTACCCCCCCCCCTCCACCCACCCACACCTCATCCACAATTTCCACCATCCTATTTTAAAAAAAAAATAAAGCCACAACTTTTGTAACCTTAAATGATCTGTTGGTTCACGTTGCCATGGTAATGTTTTGTCTAGATTTTACATGAATTAACAGCAATGCTGGTACTGGTACGCATGGATGGGAGTTGGGGGGGGGGGGGGGGCAGCCACTAAAGATTTATATTTTCTATATACATTTTCGGCGGCTGAGGAGGGCGGTAGGCGGTCTTTTTTGGGGGGGGGGGGGGGGGGGGGGGGAAGAGGTGCGTGTGGCGCAGGCCCTCCGAAGAATGTCTACCGCCCCCCCCCCTGTACGAAATGTAATTTATATAGAAAATATATACTTTTACCAGTGCCCCCCCCCCAGAAGAGAAGTCTGAAAGAAACACTAGGTTTATTAAATAAAGATATTTATTTTAAAAATGAAAAGCAAATAGCCCACCGTTTTTTTTTCAAGAGGCCCACAGGTATGTTTCCAGGTCAGCCGGCCCACAGGTATGTTTCCAGGTGGGCCGGCATCCCAGCCCACCCCTGTAGGTACCCTATATATATATATGCTAGACTACTCTTCGACAAAAATGAATTCAGCTCTTGTCGGTTTAAACTTTAAACAATACAAATTCGCATAACTAGAAATCGCCTACAACGAAAACCCATTCGCGAATGTACAACTAAATCATCGTTATTAAAATATCTTTATCGGAAATTTCCGCTATACTTCAAAGATGGTACAGCGAATCAATAAGATCCTATTAGTGTTTGTACTTCAATGATCAGGGTTCGAAGTCTGACGGAGCAGGAAATGAAATTTTTACACTGGAAATGATATTTTAAAATTATCTTCAGGCCGACTAGCGGAAAATTGTTTATGATACCTTAAGCTTTTTTTTTTTTAATTTTGGTTAATATTGTAAGTTATACTTCGCGGAGTATTTTAATTTCAGTGTAAAAATCTTTACTTCCAAGAAATCCATTTTATAGCTAAAAAAAATACTTAATCACGGCGTATTTGTTTTTAGCAGACACATCTAAATTCTCGAGTTAACTCGCAACTTAAGAAAGGTTCCTCTAAAGTCGACAATGGTAATCAAGAGTTTACATATACAAAATCCTCAGTGGTCAAAGTCCATTTCAGCGAAAGTACGGCTTAAACCAGCAGATAAAGGGACGTTGTCACCTACTGTCCATTCATTTAGCCGGGATTTATTTCCCTTGCGTGACAAGTGTGTCAATGAGGAGACGGGGTTGCGTGTGTTGGCAGTAATTTCACCAAGATAACTCGCAAACATGCGCAGACGGGCTCATTTTTTTTTTATCCAATCACTGATCAGTATGATAAACTGTCCTGATTTCATTCATTGTGACGAATGAGGCGAAACGCCATCTGCCATTATGCCCCATCAAATTCCACAATCCGTATAACTATATAAACCTTTGTGATACATTCTAAGCCTATCTTATATGGTTGACTAGTCCCACATCATCATAGTTTGAATACATTAAGTTAAATTAACCCTAATATAGAGTTTAACGCTGAGAATTATCTTTATTCTTAGCCATTCAATTACTGGATACTGGATAATGCTTTAATGGCATGTTGACCCGGATGTTTAATGTTGACATGGATTCAAAACGTCTATTTATAGGTTTAAATAAAAAGAAAAAAAACCAACAAAAGAAATAAAAATAAGCTAAAATTTTGGAAAAAATTATGTTTCAAAAAATCAAGAAAGACAATTTGATATGGAAAGAACTGCATTTTTATCGCCTTAAATGGTACAATTCTTTTTGCTATATCGGCCCGCCATTATAACCCGAGGTTCACTTTAGTAAGACAAACTGTACATTTTTTTTCAGTAGCCAACTTCCAGCTAATACTTTCAAACAACTTGTATATTTTAAGTCCGCATGATCCAGTTAAAAGAAGGAAAATATTAAAATTTGACTTCAATAGGCGTGGAAAGGTGGCACGGAGGGGTAGGGGGTGTTTGGGGGGTGGTGGAAAATAACCTAGTGCATGTACAGTAACCAATGGAAATAGCAAGGATGCGGCGCTTGTGAAAAGAAAAATGCCCGATACTAGAGGCGTAGCGAGGGGGGACGGGACATATGTCCCCGGGCGCCGACCTTAGGGGGGGGGCGCCTATATGGGTTGGAAAAACAAATTGAAAGTTTGAGGGGGGGGTCAAATGAAAAGTTCGAGGGGGGGGGGTGCAAATCGAATCGAAAGTTTGAGGGGGGTGCAAGTCGAAAGTTCGAGGGGGGGGGGGGGGGGGGTTGCAAATCGAAATTTTGTCCCCTGCGCCGGGAATGGTCGCTACGCCTCTGCCCCATACTCTACCAAATAAGGGTCCACCATACTTATGATTACTATGTCAAACAAGTACATTCGAAAGCCGGCAAAAAAAAATAAAATAAAATAAAATCGGCTAGGCCAAGTCCATTCACATAGGCCACAGAAACAGATCAAATCTACTCCACCTGCCCCGATTAAACCTATCAACCCATTCCCCAACTACGAACCACCAATTCTTAAAGGTTAGCCCGAGTCAGACTGAATTAAAAATAAACCCCGCCGTGAACTGTTCTGACCCGATTGGTATGCCATAAATCACAGAGTACAGTCTAGTCTGGCGCGAACTCCATAGACGTCATTACCTCCCGAGATCCTTCCAACGTCATAGGAGGTTTGATGCAGCGCGGTGCACCCCCCCCCCCCTTGTTTTTACACGGCAGTATGCTAAAGTGGCATAAGGTTTATAGAAAATAATTTTTCAGAGACGGTTTTGTTGACACAAGGCAAGGGTACGAGTTCCCTACCCTCTCACATACACATAATAAAGGCATGAGTTCCCTACCCACTTACATACACATATCAAAAGGGATGTATTCCCTCCTCTCACATACACAAAATAAAGGCATGAGTTCTCTAGCCTCACATACGCATTACAAAGGCATGTATTCCCGTCTCACATACACATAAGACATGAGTTCCCTCTCACATACACATAATAAATGGTCTCCCCTCACACATTATACACACTAACAAAACCCCTATACACACAAGTTATTAAAAAAGACGACAGAAATCTCCATCCTCTGAAAATAATCAGAACGCTAACTAGAACTATCATACATTGACATTTGTTTTCTGATGGAAGATACGAATTGTATTCAGAAATTCTTTCAGGGATATCTGAAATTCTTTCAGGCATCTCTTCGTGAAAAGGTGTGTGTGTGGGGGGATACTATTTACATAGATTATATATACTTTAACCAGTATCCCCCCCCCCCCCCGGAAATTTAAATGCGCCCCTACCCGAAAGAACAACGCCTGAAAGAAACACTAATTGTGTTCATTGTCCTTTTATAAAACACTTTACCCCACTTGCCTCCATCTCAATCACTCTCGTCCGAATATACAAACATCTACAAGCTAAACGATCTCTAGGGTCGTTAGAAATCTCAGCACCCCCCCATCCCCAACTTCCCGCCTCTTATGTAAACACACCAACTCCTGTGGGAGGGGGGTGTAGTAAATCTCCCGCCCCTCTCGTGAGTATGGATAAATAATCCACAAACAAGCACCCAACAGGACGATGGATCCATCTTCCACTAAGTGAGTTATTCATGGACGTGGTCTCGCCGGACCACGCCACAGAGCCGAGGTTTGACGAGATCTTCAAATATTTATTCCGCTCACAAGTTTGTGGCGGGGAGCAGGGCGTGGTTGTAAGAGGGTTAACAACCGCGGCGATCCTTATGTAAGTTAGGGTTGTGAAAGGGTTAACAATAGATCTAGGTATACGTGTCTGGTTATAATGAAATCGTCACTATAAATACAAATAAATATACATCTGTATACACACATTATATATATATATATGCAATAATATACATACACAATATAAATACAGGTACATGCATGTGTATGTATGGACACACATCTATACATAAATAGGCCCATACAACTATATGAACACAAACATATACACATGTGTATACACGTGCATATGTGCTGCAAGGGATGTAGTACAAAGTTCGATGTTATGATCGAAACTCATCCATTTATAAAGTCCAAAATGTAAATAATTCTAACTGCCCCCCCCCCCCCCCTGCGAATGAACGTCAAAATGGATAACCAACTTGCCCAAATGTTTAACGCTGGCGAAAAAAAAAACAAGCAAAAAAACAAAAAACATTGACAAATAATGATTGAAAGGGGCCAATTAATTATCTCCCCCTCCCCCCCCCCCCCCCCGACCGACAATGGGGCAACACCAGCGAAGTCACAATGACGTGGCACTCTGCCTGGGCCAATCAAAAGGTCCCCTGCCTGGGCCAATCAAAGAGTCCCCAAGTCCAACGTGTTGCAGATGTGTTGACTGTTTCTCTTGATGTCTCTCAGTAGTTTACTTAAGGCCCATCTTTTGTAAACACAAGCACCTATATTAGGCGGACACGTTGAGCGATGTCCAAAACTATTACGTTCAAAGAAAACAAAATTTTTTTTTCAACTTTTTAAATTGGGTTCTTGCTTGGCTAGTGAGTTGAGTACTTATAAACAAACAACCAATGATTATACTGTGAAGAACAGCGATTCTTCACATGAGCTCTATCGAACCCCAGGGGTTCGATGAGTCAGTCTCAGGGTCTTCGGCGGAGGGCCAGACACACATCCGACTAATATGATTCAAGATCGGAATTTGTTAGTGCGGACGATAGAACTGTTAAGCATATGAAATTGATGGGTTTTCATTACTGACAAAATGTTAAGAACCACTGGTGTAGAAGATCGAAGAAAATTCTAGCTAAACTTTGGTATGCTGTGAACTGTTATTGTTAATTATAGAGCTCTGTATATTGTATTGTACGGATATTCTAAGAATCGAAGGAAAATTGGCTTAGCGAAGTTAGCATTTAAAAGAATACAACCGACGTTAGATATCGTCCATAAATACATTTTTAAATTCAAAACATGATTTCAATCCTATATTGTACATTCTAATAAAAATCACTTATTAAATTAAAAACATCTTCCCGATTTCACTGCCCGACCTAGTTTTCAAATTCTACCTCCCCCAACCCCAATTTACCCCTTAGCCATAGTTTTCCCATCCCCCTCAAAGCCTTAGTTTACCCATTCTGTTGCCCCCCCCCCCCCAGCCCATGTTTCAAACTTTCCATCAATTTGACGTAAGAACCCCAAGTATAAAAAAAATCGATACACCGATGTAATATCATCTTGTCAAAAATCTCCCGTCGTTATGCATCTTGTTCCCAAATGAACGCAATTGACAAGTTTAGACATTTTGTGACGAGCAGCGCAGACGTAATTTATTTTTAAACGAATGGGCCCGTCTAATCCATGCTCGTTAACTGGAAGTTGAAAATAGCGAAATCATTAACACTGACCCAAATCCTAACCTAACGGTATAGCTAATTGTGTTAATCCCATACCAGTAGCTAACTCTTACTCTGTAATAATACACCAAATTCTTCAACTAGAACAGTGTTTCTTCCAGACTTTTTTCTCCGGGGGGGGGGGGGGGGGGGGGGGGGGGTAGCGGACTTTGTTAAAAGTATATATTTTCTATATAAATTTCATTTCGTTCGGTGGGGGGGGGGGGGGCGGTAGACTTTCTTTCGGGGGGGGGGGGGGGGGGGGGGGCAGTGGCGTAGCTACCGTAAAGCTAGCGTAAGCAAGGCATAGGGGCCCTTTTTCGAAAGTTTGAGGGGGGGGGGGTGTGCAAATCGAAAGTTTGAGGGGGGGGGCGGGTGCAAATCGAAAGTTTGTCCCCGGGAAGGGTCGCTACGCCTCTGAGGGGCTCACTAACACTTTTTGCATAGGGGCCCAAAAATCCTAGCTACGCCACTGGGGGGGGGGGGGATATGCCTGGAAGAAACTCTGTACTAGATAAACGTGATAAATACATCTCTTCTCTTAACTATCTTCTTCTTCGTTCTTAATATTAGTTTTGGAAGGTATCGAGCCTTATCTGTCAGAGGGTTCGAACTTGAGACTTTTTTCGAATTTAACAACCATGAGCTTTGCCGACTCGACCACGCTTCCAATACAAGTAAGTATACGTGTCAACTGCTTATGCGCCCTCTTAACTGTAACTTTATCCTTTTGACAGCTTCTTCTACTTCTTCTTCGTTCTTAATTTTTAGTGTTGGGAGGGATCGAGCCTTATCTGCCAGAGGGTTTGAACTCGTGACTTTTTTTTTTCGAATTATCAACCATGAGCTTTTGCCGACTCGACCATGCTCTTTTGACAGTAACGTTCACCATTTAACTGTAGCCTTAATCTTCTAACCCTAGCCTTAACCATCCAGCTTTAAACCCTTACCGTCTCCTTGATATACAAACTAACCCTAATCTTTGAGCTTTTAACCCTTTCTAATCATAATTTTCTAACTATATCGTTAACCAAATCTCTAGCAATATCTCCCTCCCTCCCCTTCCCATTCAAGACACCTGGGCCCACAAAACGGAATTCTACACAAACCGACCACCCCCCCCCTCCCCCTCCCGAATGGCCTTCAGATCTTTCTAGAAGAAAAGTTTCCGCCCCGTGTCTACGCGAACACCTGGTTCGAATCCCGCCGCTGTCATAGCAGAAACGGCCCTCGTTTGATCCACCTGGGGGGGGGGGGGGGGGGGGGGGGAGGCCAAGATCGCATCCAGACCCCGGTCATGTGACTCGCCGCCATGTTGTTGTCCCTCACGAAGATCAATATGAACATTGGCATGTATTGCGTAATACATTGACGATAGAGAGAGTAGCTAATGTATTGAAGGGGGGGAGCACCAAGCCACGATTGAACAGAACTAAACTTTGTAATACATCGACGATAGAGAGAAGCTAATGTATTGTAGAGGGAGGGGGTTGTAGAGCACCAAGCCACGATTGAACAGAGCTTAACTTTCTTCTAACTTGAGAATTGATCTGTTCAGAGTTCTTTAGCCCCCGAGCTAAAAAGTTATGGATTTTTTTAAAACATACGATTCTGTGGATTCGAGAATATTTTGTGTTTATTTTAAGCTTAGATGACTAACCGCACGTTTGAAGCCAATATCTCCCACTATTTTTAGCCCAATCTCAACATTAAAATAAACGAACCGAAGAAGGCTTAGCCCAGTTTTTTTAAATATTTTTATTAAAAAAAAACATCATCCAGATAACACAAATCCAGATGGCCGAATAGCCACACGTTTAGTTAAACATGCCGAGTAGCTAGTCATCTCCGAATAGCCAACACGTTTACAAAAACATGTCGAGTAACTTGTGTCCGAATAGCGAACATGAAAAGCATGGCGAGTAGCTTGTCGTGTCCGAATAGCCAACAAGTTTAAAAAATAACAGGGCGAGTAGCACGTCACATCGTCAGGTTGTTCGGTGCAGCCGCCAGTCCATTCTAAAAATAGACCACTCAATGCACAAGTAGCCGGAAGGCGCTTGCTGGGGTCTGTGTTTGTTAGTGGGGTATCGGTAACGATAAGCTCCGGACACTTAACCCACTATGGCTTTTGGGGTCTCTGAACGTTAGGTTAAACTACACTTGCCGTAGAGGTCAAGGCAGTAGCGTAGCGAGGGGGGGGCGACATATGTCCCCGGGCGCCGACCTTAGGGGGCGCCAAAATGGGCTGGAAAAATAAATAGAAAGGTTGAGGGGGGTGCAAATCGAAAGTTTGAGGGGGGGGGGTGCAAATGGAAATCTCGAGGGAGGGGTGCAAATCGAAAGTTTGAGGGGGGGTGCAAATCAAAATCTCAAGGGGGGGGTGCAAATCGAAAAGTTTGTCCCCGGGCGGCGGGAAGGGTCGCTACGCCTCTGGGTCAAGGTCAGCAATCGCTGAATGGGTTAGCGGTGAGGATTCTTTTTCACAAACAAGCTTCACTCAACCACACTGGATATTCCAAATCCACAATGGATAAGCTAAAACTTCAGCCTAAATCCACAATTATCAGCAGCTACACCATGGCAATAAAAAAGCCCTTACTGATCAAGTCCTAGTACTAAATGATCAAGCAACATTTTTCCAATAAAACCAAAGCTATCAATGATGAAACCATAACCCTCAACAATAAAACCAAAGCTATCAATGATGAACCCATAGCCCTCACCAATAAAACCAAAGCTATCAATGATGAACCCATAGCCCACAACAATAAAACCAAAGCTATCAATGATGAACCCATAGCCCACAACAATAAAACCAAAGCTATCAATGATGAACCCATAGCCTACACCAATAAAACCAAGCTATCAATGATGAACCCATAGCCCACAACAATACGACCAAAGCTATCATTAAAACCATAGCCCACACCAATAAAACCAAAGCTATCAATGATGAAACCATAGCCCACAACAATCAAAACAAAGCTATCAATGATGAACCCAAGGCTATTAATAAACAAACCATAACAATTAGCAGGCTGTATATCTCTAGAGAATGTTTTCACTTAGAGCTAAGAAAACTGATGGTTAAGCAAAGACCAGTACTGCGGTGTCGTGGCTATAATTTAAGACCACGATCATGGAATAGTATTAAAATTTCAGACATCAAAGAAAGAAAAAAACTTTAAAAGTTTAAAATAATTAAAAAAAGGGATTCCTGAGTTTCATTCCCTTAATCCAGAATCTGAACACCCAACACGACAGTGAATGTCACGTGATTTGGTGACGTCACATGACCTCACCGCACCTAAGGGACTGGGTCATTAATAAAGCTTCTAGGTGGGGGGGGGGGGGGGGGAGCTGATAAAAAGTTTAATTATCCAGATTTATATCATTCCACGTAATTAAAATACGGACGAAGTAAGGCGATCTTTCAGTCAGACTGGTAGAGGATTTATAAGGTATATAAAGAGCATTTATAAGGTGTAGAGAGGATTTATAAGGCGTAGAGTAGAGGATTTATAAGGTATAGAAAGAGGATTTATATGGTGTAGAGAGTTTATAAGGTGTAGAATAGAGGATTTATAAGGTGTAAAGGATTTATATGGTGTTAAGGATTTATATGGTGTTAAGGATTTATATGGTGTAGAGAATTTATAAGGTGTAGAGGATTTATAAAGTGTAGAGGATTTATAAGGTATAGAGAGGATAACCCCTCATATCTCGAGAATATAGAAGCATAACGCTAGTTAAAGTTTTTAGGATGGTCAAGAAAGGGTTGAAAGACAAAACGAACGTAACTTGTAACTCGACCTATTACTTAAACTCTTGTGTTTTTATTATAAATTGATACATTTTTTTTAGAGTTAAGCATTGACAGATACAACATTTCTAAAGATACTTAACACTCGTTAAAAAATATTCCGGGAATTCCCAGAACTATTTCTATTTCTTAACCAGACGTCTCGTTCTTGTCCATTTTTTTTTTTAGTTTCACAAGAGTATTTTTTTCCTCGAACAATTTAGGATGAGTGGTTGTTTTCCGGTACCCACATTCTCCCCCTAGCGACCTATGGTCCGAATTATGTAAGTTCCCAAAGCGAAGGGGCGACAACTACCCGAGAAGCGCGGTAACCTATCTTTGCGCAAAACGGTGCGTCCATTTGCTGATGAGCGCGGGAATCCCCAGCGGGGGACGCGAGAGCCTACTCGGGAGCCAATCGAGTAATGCTATAACGCTCAAGTGTTGAGTTGACTAGTACCTTTAGATGACTCGAGAAAGTAATGTACAGGTTGTATTATTGATAGCCCGGTCAAAGCTATTGTGTGTGGACAGCTAAGGGGTGGGGGTGGGTGGGGGGGGGGGGGCGTGAAACAGAAAACGTGGTTGGATCAAGTTTTGTGTTCCAGACAATGCCAATGTAATTAGCGGCCATCTTGATGGTATGTTACAGGGTGGTGGTGTTTGTGGTAGCGAGGAATTAAGCGAGGCGGCGGTGGTTGTGTGGTAGATGGATGGATGTTGTCTAGGGAGGCTATTTTTAGATATATCTATTTGTTAGGGTAGGGAAAGTAACGCCGAATGTAGCAAGGAAGAGTGTCATTCCGCACGTTGGTGGTAATGTGGTGTCTTGGTGATTAGGTGTTTTGGTGATTAGGTGTTTTGGTGATTAGGTGTCGTGGTGATTAGGTGTGTTGTGGTGATTTGCTGTGTTGTGGTGATTTGCTGTGTTGTGGTGATTTGCTGTGTTGTGGTGATTTGCTGTGTTGTGGTGATTTGTTGTGTTGTGGTGATTTGCTGTGTTGTGGTGATTTGTTGTGTTGTGGTGATTTGCTGTGTTGTGGTGATTTGCTGTGTTAAGGTGATTTGCTGTGTTGTGGTGATTTGCTATGTTGTGATTTTTGGAGTCTGTGGTGTATTGGTGTTTTGGTGGTAGTGTAGTGTCTTGGAGGTAGTGTGGTGTCTTGGAGGTAGTATGGTGTCTTGGAGGTAGTATGGTGTCTTGGAGGTAGTATGGTGTCTTGGAGGTAGTATGGTGTCTTGGAGGTAGTATGGTGTCTTGGAGGTAGTATGGTGTCTTGGAGGTAGTATGGTGTCTTGGAGGTAGTATGGTGTCTTGGAGGTAGTGTGGTGTCTTGGAGTTAGTGTGGTGTCTTGGTGATGGTATGGTTTTGGTGGTGAGTGTGGGTTGTGCTACTAGAAGTCTTAATGACAGTTTGGTATCAACGTAGTAGTGTTGATTTAAACAGGATTAGATCGAAACTAAATAAAATACTAAATGAAAATAGAAACTTTAGTGGAAATAATATAGGCCAACATTTCAAATTCATCATTAAAAAAATATTTTAAGGGTCGACAACTTGTTCAACATGCTCATATTTTTCTCAGTAAATGGACGTGCCAGAACATTACGGAACAAAAATAGAATGACGATTTTATAGAAACCTCAACTTGACAGGAACGATTTTCTTGTCCTGGATGTGTCCAATATGATATGCTGCAGACCCAATGTGGCCCAGCCTCGACATCGTACAGCTGTCAGAGTTGTGGGCGGGGGACAATGGTTTTTTTTTTTAAATAGACGTGAACTTTTGTTAGGGGTGGGGTGGGGGGAGTAGGGATTGGAGTAGAAAGAGCTGTAAGGGAGGTGGATGTTATGGATGTATGGGGGTGGGTGGTGGGGTGGATGTTAACTTGTAAGGAGGTGGATTTTCTAGCTAGCTGTAAGGATGTGGATGTTCTATCTAGCTGTAAGGGAGGTGGATGTTCTAGCTAGCTGTAAGGGAGGTGGATGTTCTAGCTAGCTATAAGGGAGGTGGATGTTCTAGCTAGCTATAAGGGAGGTGGATGTTTAAGCTAGCTGTAAGGAAGTGGATGTTTTAGCCAGCTAGATAAAAGAGAGGTGGATGTTAGCTACCTAGCTGTGGTTGATGTTTAAGCTAGCTAGCTTTAAGGAGGTGGACATTCTAGCTAGCTGTAAGGTGGATGTTCTGACTGTAAGGTGGATGTTCTGACTGTAAGGTGGATGTTTTAGCTGTAAGGTGGATGTTTTAGCTGTAAGGTGGATGTTTTAGCTGTAAGGTGGATGTTTTAGCTGTAAGGTGGATGTTTTAGCTGTAAGGTGGATGTTTGGCTGTAAGTGATCTGCCAATATTAAACTGAATAAACGTAGGGTTACTACCAACACACAATAATTCACCATGGAGACAAGACATTGATAAACTCTCCTTCACCTACTAAATCCCATAACCCAAATTTTCTTTTCTTTTTCAAGAATTGATTACAGCTAATCATATCAGCCTTGACATTGAACGATTGGTGAATCAAAACACAAGCGCGTGAACCAATGAGATGGACGGTGTGGGAGGGGGGGGGGGGAAGAGTGTAGAGTGTAGGGAGAGGGAAGCTGAATGAAATTTAAAATGCCTCATCTTCTACTCTTTAGCGCATTTTTTGACGGAGGGGTTGAATTAAATATTAAAGATGAACTTTTGAACATAAGAATTTTTTAAAGATGTCCCCTGACATCAGGATCTGAATAAGTTAACGGGTGTGGATAGTGGGGGAGGGGGGGGGGTTGGAGAAGGCTGTGGTATTTAGGATTCTAAAACATTTATAATTTTTTTTTACCAAAGTGCAAGATATTTCGAGTTGGGTCGTATATTTATGTTCGCAGCTCTACACATAAAGTAAAGAGATAGGATTTAAGAATGATAGGTTCTCGTACACTCAAAACCTAACCTGCAGTCGGTCATGATTTATCACAAGAATCAGGGCTACTGTACTAAAGGTATTGAAAGGTGATGGGCATAGTGGACGGTTGTGCCCAGTACACACCAGGGCAGTCGTGCCCAGTATATAAAGGCAGATATGCCCAGTATATACCAGGAGAATTCGTGCTCAGGTAAAGACAAGGCATTTATGCCCCGATAAAGACAAGGCATCTTTGCCCAGTACAAAAAGTCAATCGTGTCTTTGGCATAGCCAACACAATGTCGAGCAAGTATTAGTTGCGTCAAGTAGGCCTACCTAGTAAAAATACTCAACAAAAAGTTTTTTTCAAGATGGCCGCCTTCGCCATGGTAACCATACTTTTTAGAAGAGTCCTTGATGCGAGCAAGTATTTTCCTTTCACCACATTAACAGATACACAAATAAACAAGGCTTATTAATTAAGTTTTTTTTCCCCGGCGCCTACACGCTTAAAAAATGAACTAGAATTTCATCAAGAGCCTCCATCTTCTAGTACGTTTTACAAACTTTAAAATTTGAGACGATCTACTTCTCAACTTGCCGACTGCTACCGAAATCAAAAGTACGAACTCCAATAAATAAATCACATTTTAACAACGCAAACACGTAGCCTGGCTTTGAGAAACCATAATCTTTTGAATGAATACAGGTCAATTAGACCCCATGAATAATTAACCCGAGTCAAACGCGATGAATTAGTTTTGTTATCGTCCTCCATCTCCGCGGAGATTGGCTGCCGCAAGTCACGGGGTACGAGATCAAACATTCAATTGGCTGGCCCGTATAACTCACGTTATCGGTATGTCCGAGGCTAGCTGCTCGTCCTTCATTTTCCTTTAATACCCCAGCTTGGCGGTCTGTGGGCTGGTGATCAGCCCACGGCCCCGGGTAAAATCGATACCGTCTAAGCGATAATCGATCCATTGAGTTAAAGGTAGGCATCCGATTTTTTTTTACGTCTGTCTTCTACGGTAGAGAGAAGAGTTGGATTTGATTTTAAAATGAGGGGAGTGTGGTGTGTGGGGAGTGTGGTGTGTGGGGAGTGTGGTGAGTGGGAGAGTGTGGAGAGTGGGAGAGTGTGGTGAGTGGGAGAGTGTGGTGAGTGGGAGAGTGTGGTGAGTGGGAGAGTGTGGTGAGTGGGAGAGCGGTGAGTGGGAGAGTGTGGTGAGTGGGAGAGTGTGGTGAGTGGGAGAGTGTGGTGAGTGGGAGAGTGTGGTGAGTGGGAGAGTGTGGTGAGTGGGAGAGTGGTGAGTGGGAGAGTGTGGTGAGTGGTAGAGTGTGAAGAGTGGGCGAGTGTGGTGTGTGGGAGAGTGTGGTGTGTGGGAGAGTGTGGTGTGTGGGAGAGTGTGGTGTGTGGGAGAGTGTGGTGTGTGGGAGAGTGTGGTGTGTGGGAGAGTGTGGTGTGTGGGAGAGTGTGGTGTGTGGGAGAGTGTGGTGTGTGGGAGAGTGTGGTGTGTGAGAGAGTGTGGTGTGTGGGAGAGTGTGGTGTGTGGGAGAGTGGTGTGTGGGAGAGTATAGTGTGTGGGTGAGTGTGGTGTGTGGGAGAGTGTGGTGTGTGGGAGAGTGTGGTGTGTGGAAGAGTGCGGTGGAAGAGTGCGGTGTGTGGGGGGAGGGAGTGCTGTGTGAGGGCGAGTTTGGCGTGAGGGAGAGTCCGATGTGTGTGGGTGTGGGGGGAGTCCTGTGGGGGGGGGGAGTCCTGTGGGGGGTGGGATCGTGTGTGTGGGGGAGTCCCGTGTGTGGGAGTCTGATGTGTGTGGAGTGAGGACGGCGAGGCCTTAAGGTAGAGCTCTAGACTGCTCACAACGTCCTTGAGTCAACCCGGCTCTGATGGGTACCTAACTCACGTTCGGGAAAGTAAAGGCGACTGAGCATAGTGCTGAAACAGATAAACTCTACTTCACTTGCCCCATGGACCGTCGGGTCAGAAAACGGAACTTAATTTTCTATTTTTAAAAATATTTATAAGCTGCCAATTCGTACATTTTTTTAATACAACCATTTAACATCAAACGCAAAATGCCGTAGACTAGAAGCAAAATACGTCACATGTGTGAGAATGTTCTAGCACGTAGCACTGTAGTAACGATTCACACGAGAATAGGCTATCGGGTTACGCAAAGAAAGTGTTGACAACTTGTATGGAAAGCCGATTTGGCCAGATATTGACAGGTTGTGAGTGGCAAAAGTTTTGATGCTTTGTATGGAAGACCGATTTGGCCAGATATTGACAGGTTGTGAGAGGCTAAAGAAGTACTGATTGGATGCGAACTGACAGACAGATGAATGAAGAGAGAACTTCAGAGACTACGAATATATTTTCTGTTCCGTTGTTGTGACGGGATACATGGACGTACGAAGGAGAAATAAATTTACCTAGACATAAAATATAGAACAGATGACGAGACTGAATCTAGCACTGAAAAATGTCTTCACACACTTAGAAAGGGGTCGTAGCCGGGGAAGGCCCATAGTTTGGTGACGATGTAGGGGGAGAAGGGAAGACGTAGAGTTCATTATGTTGACGGGAAATAAATCTGCGAATTCGCTATAGGGCTGGTAAGTAGGTCACCAACCAGTTCTATGGCTCATGCAGGTTTTATTGAGCCGTAGAGCTGGTTGGTGACCTACTTACAAGCCCTATATGGGAGGAGCGAGGACTGACATTTTGTGACATGGTCATGATCTAGAGGATGGGAGAGGAAAGCAGCTAAAATAACGATATCCTGTACAGATCACCTCCCCCCCTCCTTCCCGTGCATGTAACGATGTCATTTGTAGATAACCTCCCCCCACCACCACCGTGCATGTAATGTTTATATGGATCGGAATATCTACAGTAGAAATAAAAAATATACTAGTAATCGAACCCGTTCGCGGGTAGGTTAGGTCAGGTTGACCCCGGGGATTCTAAATTTAGCTTTTACACGCGGCCGGCACGCGAGATGACGCCATGCGTGACACGTCAATTTTACGGTATCGACATTGTTTTTTCCGAGCGACTGGTTCGTCCCCGCCACGATGACATTTAAATGTCATGATAACTATCCCGTCAGGCCGCGGCGTATGCCATTTCGTTGGGGTGTTTTCCTTATTGTGTACGCGCATCCATTAAACAATAAACTACGAGTCTTATAGCGTAGGCTGGGTAAAAAAAAATAATTGCATGATTAAAAACTGAGATCAATTTCAAACCTGGGTTGTATGAAACAAATATAATTAAAGCGGTGTTATTCGCGGTCAGCATGCGGCCCGCGGTCAGCATGCGGCCCGCGGTCTGCATGCGGCCGGCGGTCAGCATGCGGCCCGCGGTCTGCATGCGGCCCGCGGTCAGCATGCGGCCCGCGGTCTGCATGCGGCCCGCGGTCAGCATGCGGCCCGCTACAGTAAAACAATCAGCTCGTTTCAAATGTTTTAATACGGATTTAATTAAACCACTGAGGAAAATACAAACAATGGGTGGCGATGTGTTCGAGGAATAGATTACACAGTTGCTAACTCGAAAGTCTCGAGTTCGGTTCCTGGCTCAAGTCAACAGGAAATCCCGGGAAGCCCCATGAATATTAAACTCAACTTAGTTATTATATTATTGAATTAAATGATTTCATTATAATCAAATGTATTCTTCATCAATATAACATCAATATATCTTTATTATTACAAAAAATTATTTCCTTTTATTATTATAAATAACTCCCTTTAGTACTTGAGCAATCATATTTATATACATTTATTTAAATATATTTTATTTATCCCACATTGATACTAGTTTAAGTCATCTCCCTTAGCCCCCCCCCCTCACCCCCATGTCTACAAATGCAGACATTTCCATTAAGATCGATGTGGGGGTGGGGGGTAGTAGGGAAGTCAAGCATCAAATCCCCCGTATTACAATATCAATAGATCTTGTACGCCGACACGCTAATAACAACTCGATACTCGTAACACTCCATAATCGATTTCTTATTTCTTTCCAAGAGAGAGAGAGAGAGTACTTATGTGGAGAGTATCCGATTACCGGTATTGTCTATGGATTCGCAGTCAAGGCGAGGTGGCACTAAGCTTTGTCTTAAAGGCGTGGATATAAATATTTATAACACTTTTTGTTGCGGTATGATGAAAGGATGGGGCTATCTAGTACAGTAAATGTTTACAAACAAAAATGGCTATTGTAGAAAGTTGAAAGCACAACTGATGTAGTGTAATATTGTAATAAAGTAAAATATAGGTGGAAAATATCTATTAAGTAGAAGTTGTGTAAATGTATGAGGTTTATTACATTTATATTCAATTAAAAATTGTAAACTGATGTAAGAAAGTGTCTGTAAACAATTGTAAGAAAGTGTCTGTAAGCAATTGTAATAAAGTGTCTGTAAGCAAGTGTTTATAATAAAGTGTCTGTAAGCAAGTGTTTATAATAAAGTGTCTGTAAGCAAGTGTTTATAATAAAGTGTCTGTAAGCAAGTGTTTATAATAAAGTGTCTGTAAGCAAGTGTTTATAATAAAGTGTCTGTAAGCAAGTGTTTATAATAAAGTGTCTGTAAGCAAGTGTTTATAATAAAGTGTCTGTAAGCAAGTGTTTATAATAAAGTGTCTGTAAGCAAGTGTTTATAAGAAAGTGTCAGCTCGCGAAGATTGCACATGCTAACGAGCGCACGTGCTGAGCATGATGAACAAACATGAGCAAACAGACAAGGAAACACACCAGGCTAGGAGCCAGCGAACTTTGGCACCAGGTACAAGTTTGCGTTGTTTTTGTGACGTATTGTTTTGGTGACGTAGGTAGAGGTTTGCGTTGTTTTGGTGACGTAGGTAGAAGTTTGCGTTGTTTTAATGACGTGTACATGACACAGAGGCGTAGCGACCCTTCCTGGCGCCCGGTGACAAACTTTCAATTTGGCACCCCCCCCCTCATATTTTGCAAGTTTATAATTCAAAACTGCAACTAAAATGAGCTTTTAATTTTTTTCAACCCATTTTGGCGCCCCTAGGGTCGGCGCCCGGGGACATATGTACCCCCCCCCCCCCCTTCGCTATGCCTCTGACATGACGACATGAGAATTGAGAACCTCGCAGCGAAGACAAGAGATGTGAATTATTGTACGTAGGTATGTGAATAATTAAGTATCAGAACACATTCCGTTTTTGTCTGCTTATCTTTAATTACATAATTTCGCATACGTGTACATATGTGCGTGTATGCATGCATGCACATGTGTCTGTGCATGCATGCGTTTGTGTGCACAAGCATAAGAAAAGTACTTGTATGTTTTAATCTTGTGTCCTATCTCTCCATCAATTTAAATTCATATTTAAGATACACGTGAACGTGTCAAGTGGATATAAAAAAAAGCTGAAAGCGTCTTGTGTTTTTTGTTGTTTACGCCGACGAAGCCACAAGGCCGAAACATACTGCACTGTTTCCTGTTACATGCATGTCTGTGTGTACTTTTATGGTCTTCGTACACTATAAAAAAATAAAAAAAAAAAACAACAACAACCTCCCCCCCCAAAAAAAAACACACACAAGGAAAAAGGGAGGCTACTAGCGAACTTGATCTATCTAGAATAGCAGAATTGCAAATTCGGACCAAATTATTCCCCTTGGTATTTCAGTACCAGCGGGGGGTACCGTCTAGCTGTACGTCACCTGCTAAATGAGTCGGGTACCGGGTGAGCACTGAGGCTACTTAATCTATGCAAATGCGATGGTTCTCAATTGGGGGAACAAGAAAGGGTAGTGGCTTGAACGATGCCAAGTTTTTTTTACATCGACTTTGGCGAGACAAATTACGGTTACATAATGTTTGTGAGTAAATAGACGTAGTAGAACCGAATAGAAGGCCAAATAAGACAAAGAAAAAAATATCACCTAATGGTGTATACTTATTACAGGAAATTATTCATAAGAAGTAATGTTCTATTTGCACAGGATACAAATGATAACCGCGCGACCCCTCCCCCACCTTTCCCAAAAGACCTAAATGTAAACTTGTCCTGTATTTTTGTACACAGTTAGTAGCTTCTCGTTCGTAAGCGATTAGCATTTTTATTTGGCACTGAAAACACAACAGCCTAATGGCGTCACAGAAGGTGGTGTGAGGGGGTGCGGCCCGAATCCGCTATTAAAATTAAAACAAAAAAGCACCCCTGGACTAAGGTCTATACAACTGACACATTTTTAAACAGGAAATCCCATTGAAATTTAATTAATTTTTTGTTTACATAATTGAGTAAACCCAGCTCTGGTGGGTAACTGCCTCATGCTGGGTATATTAAAAGTAAATTTACTTCTAGAAACTGGCTATCCGTGGTGCAGCTGAAGTAGAGTTTACCTGATTCTGTGACCTCGGCTTATTATGTGATAGTGTGGTCAGCGCCATACCCAGCCGTCTTTTGCTGTTACCTAACGTGAGCCAGGTACCAATCAGAACTGAGTGGACTCAGTAACGTCCTACGGATTCGAGCACGGGATCCGAACTCGAGACAGTCGTACTGGGCATAGCACTGAACACATTATCCCTACATTTACCGCCGTCACAGAAACATGTAAACTCTTCTTCACCTACACTATTGACTGTCAGGTTCTAAAGTATAACATTACTAACATGGACGACCGAACTAGCGTTATTATTTTGTTTCGGCAAAAAATTCCCCAACGCTTAAATCTCAGCGGAACTATTAAACCACATCGTCAGAGCAGTAAACACGCCTTTAACTGGCTGCTTCGATTCAATCAGATTCAGCCTTGACCTTGTCGCTCATGGATCGTGATGAATGTGTATGGAATTTTCAACCCATTTTTCTCTGCCCCACTCCAACCCAAGTTCAAGGTCGCTAGCAGTCAAGACTGCATACAATAAACAGCCGAGGGGGGAGGGGGGGGGGGGGTTTGAAAGACACTTTCAGTAAAACGATGACAGGAAAATACAGGAGCACATCGGGTGGTTGGTTTCTATGACTATCTGCAGTTAGGGTCAGGATTAAGGCCCAGATCACGGTTAAAGCGACGAATAGGGACAAGGTCATGGTTAGGGTGAAGGCTGGGATGTTGACAAAATATATGAAATATCGATTCTATTGCAAGTATAGCTTTAGGGGGCAGTTAAAAATTACGTTTAGGATATCGATAGCATTGCTGGTATGGCAATTAAGGCCAGATTCGGAGATTATGTTTAGGATATCGATACCACTGCTTGTAACGCTGTTCGAGTCAGTCAGAGATTAAGGTTAGGATATCGATACTATTGCTGACATCGATGTTAAGGTTAAAAGATTAGGATCAGCGTATCGATATTATTATCGGTATTGTTGTTACAGTTAGTCGGAGATTATGGTAAGGATATACACTTAGATACAATCTTCGGTATCGTTTTAAAATTCATTTATTCAGGTTTGAGTTTTATTGTAGTACAGAATTAGCTATGATAAACGCTACAGGAGTTGTTACGATTACAGAACAATTTAAATTTAATAGTTCTAGGTCTAACATGCTTGGACTGTGAGTAATCATTGTTAGATGTGCGTGTTTGTGCCTATGGATGACGTCACACGTACGAGTCTGTTCGCACGTGCGAATCTGTGTGTGTTCATATGTACTAGTACTGGTATGTTCATGTGCGTTGAAACGGGACCGTGTGTCAAAAATACGAATTGATTAGCTTAAAAATTGGGAACACACATCGCTACACCTTACTCTTACAAGATACTCTCAACCATGCCCCCCCCCCACCCCACCACCACCACGCACTTTAGCGCACTAGGAACGGAAATAAACTGAATTAATCTCGTCTTTGCAGACTCTCCCGGAAATCCCAAAAGTTATTTATAGAAAAAGTGTGTCCTACTTAATGTGTTCAATGTTGTATTCGTATGGCAAATGTTAGTCATCGTTTCAAATATTAAAATTACTCAAGAACATGAGCCAACAAAACAAAGACATTACAGTAAATACAATGGTTTTGAACTAGTTGTATTTGAGGTCATGTTTCCGTTGCTAATAGTGTTTCTTTCAGACATTTTTTTTCTCTTGGCGGGCGAGGGAAGTTAAATTTTTAAGGGGTTGGAGCGGACACTAGTTAAAAGTATACGTTTTAAAAAATATAAAAATCGTATATTTTTCTATCTCGTCCACGCGGAGGAGAGGGGGGGGGTCCTGAAGCAAACTTGTGGTTTATAAAGTATTCAGCCGAACTTTAAAGTAATGAAACAGTTTAAAAGTTGCATCAAGATGAAATCAACTGGCCCACGGTCTGAGTTGGGGAATAAAAAAAAGTCGTCTATCCCGGCCAAATTACAATAATCATAGACTGTCGTAACAGAAAGGTTCAAACACATACCTAATCGTTCTCTGTCGTTAAGACCAATAATCATAGAATGTCGTAACAGAAAGGTTCAAACACATACCTAATCGTTCTCTGTCGTTAAGACCAATAATCATAGACAGTCGTCACAGAAAGGTTCAAACACATACCTAATCGCTCTCTGTCGTTAAGACCAATAATCATAGACAGTCGTCACAGAAAGGTTCAAACACATACCTAATCGTTCTCTGTCGTTAAGACCAATAATCATAGACAGTCGTCACAGAAAGGTTCAAACACATACCTAATCGCTCTCTGTCGTTAAGACCATTAGGAACATGGCCATCGTTACCGGTTGCCATGCCTACACCATGGACGCCCTTTTCCGACTTCCGTTTGCGGAGCTTTGGGCTAAAGCGCAGTAGCTTTCTGCTTTTGGTGGACTGTAGAAGATAAAAGAAAAAATTGTGTCAGATAAAACTGTTGAAATAATTGCCAAATATATTATATCCTACAATTTACGTGTTCAATATGGCACGCCTGTGCTTCAAACTAGCCAAGGATAAGTTGATGTGCTGATAAAACATAAATACGTGATTTGATTGGGGTTATACATGGAGGTGGTGGTGGGGGGGGGGGGGGGGGAGGGGGGTCCATGACAACTGTTTTACTAACATCGTGAATGGGAACGTCAAATCAAATCAACGAATGTTGGACATTTTTCTGACCAGGCACACACAGTCGCGTAAGAGACTGTAAAGACGGCTGAAAATAAATGCTGACCATTCTTTCCCTTCATATGCCGAGGTCACAGAAACAAGTGAACTCTACTTCACCTGTCGCGTGCGGCCGACAGGTTCGAAACTCAACTTACACCCAGTTTCTTCGCTAAGATCAGGGGTCTCCAAACTTTTCAGTCCGAGGGCCGCATTAACTATCAAATTTGAGTTCGGGGGCCAGTTACTTCCAGACATGTCTTTGGTTTTTCTGGGCACAGTTCCTCAGCTATCATCAACAAACGATTTTTCCTTGGACAAAAAGATCTCCGCGGGCCGGATGAGAGGACTTCGAGGGCCGCATCCGGCCCGCGGGCCGTAGTTTGGAGACCCCTGGCTAAGATAATACAAGGACGTGAGGATGATAATCTACCTTATTAAGTACCCCCACCCCTCCCATTGTACTCGGGTTAAGAGATTCGATAGTAAACACCTTACATCATGTCGTTAGGTTAACTATGTGATATGTTATAAGCTCTAAAGTCTAAAGCTAGGGGAAGGGAAAGCATCAAGCACCAGCTTGTAAAATTACTTCCCTTGACATAGGTAAATCGACCCGTTAAAGACGTATATAAAATACTTCGATGTGTCGAGAGAAAAGAGTTCGTTCAATATATAAAAGATATAAATAATAAATCCATATAAATAGCAGCAAGCTTGATATACGTGGCTTTAGTTCAACATTAAATATAAATCAGCATGCATAACAAGAACACAGAAATTAAATGCCACCAACAAAATGGTAAGAGGGGCGCCATGCATGTGCAGGATGTTCAGAAGAAACGATACGCAGGCCTATAACTCAAGAAAAAAAAAAAAAAAAAAAAAAAAAAAAAAAAAAAAAAAAAAAAAAAAATTAGGCATATGGAGACCAAATAGAAACTTAAAAATTGGTTAAGGTTCCCTTTCAAACCTGACGGCCCTTGTGGCTTGTGAAGCAGAGTTCACCTTTTATGTCTTTGTCTTATGAATGGAAGTGTGGTCTTCATTTTCTCTAATGTGAGTTGGGTACCCATTACAGCTGAGTGAACTACGTAATGTTCTACGGACTTTGAACCCGGATTTGAATTCTAAACTTTTCGAATTAGCAGTCGTATGCTCTACGATTTGACCACGCTGTTCCCCGTGTGTTGGTAATATGAAAATTTACTAAATCCAACTGTACATACTGGTCACGGTTTAAACAACCCACTAGCAGAAATACATGAATCGACACAAACAATAGGAAAACGAAGAGTTAAAACAAAGTAGAAGAAAAAAGATTATTGTGCTGGGGGCTGTTAAATATTAAATGTATATTAAATACATTAAAAAAATAAAGGTTTAGTGAGACGTGCATTACTACAAACACCTTAGATGTGGAGACAAACAGTATACCTAATGCTATAAATTTTATTTTGGTAGTCTATAATTCAACAGTAATTAAAATTTCTAGCAAATTTAAACGTTACAAATGTCAAATTTGAACGTTACAAATGTCAAATTTGAACGTTACAATGTCAAATTTGAACGTTACAAATGTCAAATTTGAACATAACAAATGTCAAATTTGAAGGAAAATAAATTTGGGAGTGATCTCCCCTAAACTTTCTCGAATATTCTTATATAAAATAACAGGGGATGGGAACTCGGGCTATAGACATGATTTTTAATCCATTTTAAATTCTTAAAGTTTTAAAAATAGAATAAAATCTCGTAGACAAATTAATTGCACACCAAGTGAACGCCAAATAAAAAAGCGCATAATAGTGCGCAATATTATTAGTACTTTAAAAATTTACATTAGTTTTTTGAGAAATCGGAAGTAGCGTAAATTACTACTTCCGGTGAACAGAAATTACTCAAAATTTAACAGAAGGTAGAGAATTAGATCTTTTACTTACATGTGAAATTTCATTTATCTATCTGAAATAGTACTCAAGTTATAGGCTTTTGAAAAATTCAAAGTAGGAAAAGTACCACTTCCGGTTATCGGAAATCGCTCAAAAGTTGATACGGATCTACGATTTTGATAAAATACTTATATATGAAATTTCATCAACCTAGCTGTAACGGTTCTCAAGTAATCGTGTTTACACACGGACAGACAGACAGACACACACACACACAGACACACAGACATACGGACAAGATTGCAAAATTATGTTTTTCCGTATCAGTGAGGTGTAAAACGTCGAGATTTGTAAAAATCTCGATTTTTTTTTTTGCACGATTACAATACTTTCTCTATACTTCGTATATACGAGAAAGTAAAAATGAGGATATTACCTTCTAAAAACAATAAGTAAATCGCCGAGACATGAACCGAAAAGCTAGTTAAGATAAATGAATCTCACAGCCGTACACAAATCTACAGTGTACTTAGAATAAATTAGCCTCATAGGTCCAAGTCCAACGACTAAAACAAATTAATTTCTAAGCCGCAGCCTAGCCGGAATGGCTCAAGTTGCCAAAGACTAGTGGGGATAGGAATGGAAGCAGATGGTTATTTGTGTTTAGAACAAGGGGGATCTGGTGGTCCATGGAGTAGGTGAAGCAGAGTTTAACAGTAAAAAAGTTACGACTGGTTGATTTGAACGCTGTTTAATTTCCATCAGAGTTGTATCGAGTCAAGGTCACCAGATCTGTAACCTTTGGTTCAAGGTCATCGGAGCAGTAACTATTTAAGGACAATGGCGTGGTAACCTTTGAAGCTGTACAGGTTCAAATTCATCAACCAAATAAGAAAATCTCTTTAAAACGTATCTAAGTACTTTGTAGTAACATGGCGATCGATGTATAATACTTACGTCATCTGTGATCGCCTTTAACTTATCTATTCGGGATTTTTGTATGTGATTTTACCACGCCTTCTATTCGAATGCCTAAACCTATCTAAGCTAATAGTTTAAACCTACTGCATATCATTGTTAATCAACAATTAGACTCGCAAAAAAAAAAAAAAAAATTTACAACAACTTTGCGACCAAACCATTTGCTGTTTTCGTGATGTTTGATGTAAACGTAAAAAGCAAACTTTTATCTAGGAAAAAAAAATATGTTTGGAGTGGTCACATTTGGTGACCATGAGAGCGCTTCCTTCACTAGTCAAAAAGTGACCAATCCTGGCACTATTGGTACAGAGTTCACTTTGTGCTTAAGTTATTGTGTAGTAAGTGATATCGCTTAAGCTGTTTAATAGTTACACTTTTGGACCTGGCTGTCACTTGGGTAGATGAAGTAGAATTCAAGGTGTTTTTCAACTCGGCGAATGAAACGATAATGTGGTCAGTTCTATGCCCAGTCGTCTTTACTTTCCTCAACGGAAATCGAGTACCCATCAAAGCTGGGGTACTTTCAATAAAGACTTACCCCCCCTTTGCTTCTGTAGATATGTATGTAACCGAATAACTAGCGTAGTAGACACGCGAATCTAAAATTATAACCAACAAGCGTAGTTTGTTCAATCTATAAGAGATGCCACAATGATAAAATAACCTGCTAGCTAATGCCGCCACTAGGCTAGAATAGACCAGCTAGCTACTGCCGCCACTAGGCTAGAATACACCAACTAGTGCCGCCACTACCAGCCACTAGGCTAGAATAATCCACCTAGCTACTGCCGCCACTAGGCTAGAATAGACCAGCTAGCTACTGCCGCCACTAGGCTAGAATAGACCAGCTAGCTACTGCCGCCACTAGGCTATAATACACCAGCTAGCTACTGCCGCCACTAGGCTATAATACACCAGCTAGTGCCGCCACTACCAGCCACTAGGCTAGAATCCACCTAGCTACTGCCGCCACTAGGCTAGAATAATCCACCTAGCTACTGCCGCCACTAGGCTAGAATAGACCAGCTAGCTACTGCCGCCACTAGGCTAGAATAGACCAGCTAGTGCCGCCACTACCAGCCACTAGGCTAGAATAATCAGCTAGCTACTGCCGCCACTAGGCTAGAATAATCCACCTAGCTACTGCCGCCACTAGGCTAGAATAGACCAGCTAGCTACTGCCGCCACTAGGCTAGAATAGACCAGCTAGTGCCGCCACTAGGATAGAATACACCAGCTAGTGCCGCCACTACCTGCCAATAGGCTAGAATAATCTGCTAGCTACTGCCGCCAGTGGGATTTCTGAAAATTAGATTACGGACTAACATCATATCCCACGAGAATTAAACAAATCTAAACAAAGCTTAATTAATAATAAATTAAGGCTAGCTAATCGAATAGACTAATTATCAATTTGGATTAGGCTTATAAAAAATTAAAATAGTCGGGGCAAGTCACATAAGAAAGTTAATTAGGCCTAGGTCTATTAGATCGATATTTATTTTGGGTAACACAGTGGTAGGAAAGCCATTGTGCATTATTGTAATATTATCATTTTTAGGGGAAATTTTGGGTTAGGCCGACACATTTTTCATTTATTTTGCAGATATTTACGTATAATTTATATTGTTTTAAGTTCTGGACCAAATATTCGAAATCGCATTACCAAAGAGATGGAACAAAAAAAAAACGATTAAAACGAACCACACACAAAATAGGCGCTACACTTTAAAAATATGATAGGCCTAGGACCTAAACATATTTTATAAAAAGTAGGCCTCATTAGTATAAGAAGAACAATTGTGCAAACATGCCAGGAAAAAAAATAAGGCAAATGGTGCTCAAAATATTAGTAAATAAATCGATTTGTGCACATTTTGATTTCAGGTGTGTTTTATAAATTAAAAAAAAAGAAAATGTACCTCCTCTGAGTTCGCACTGAGGCAGTTCATCATTGAACGATCGAATCAGTAAATAATCCAAGAGAAATACTCAGCACAGAGAAAAAAAAAAACAACACACTACTTGCACTGTAGCACCAAGTTGATCCAAATTTGACAGCCCGGCTTACACAGGGGAAATAAGTCTGATTGACACTGTTTGACCATTCTAGTTATCTCCCCCTGTGTTCATTCAGTGCGTCACACACGACAACAATAAAAACTTTGGGAAAATAACGTTAAAGATGAACCAATAAGAAGCGAAGATACCAAGTGCTCCCCCTCCCCCTTCGAGGGCTAAAAATAATTTTTTTCCCCCTTTCTCTTTAGCAAATAACTCGTCTACGTTCCCAAGGTCAGCCGTGTTGTTTGGCCGAAGGGTCAAGGTTTTGACACTGCTGTGTCCGGCCTTGAATGAAAAGGGGAGGCGGTGAGTGTAAGGAGAATCAGCCAACCAAATCGCTCGGACGCTGGCCGAACTGCGACTGACGAGAGAGAAAACACCGCAATGTTTGCGCGTCAGTCTGGGTCAGTGTGTGCTGTGTGTGTGTGTGTGTGTGTGTGTGTGTGTCAGACGTGAACACGGCGTCCGTCATCCAACACGGACTGAATAGCCTGCCGGAAATGTTTACACGGCTCAAAAGCTACACCCCCCCCACACACACACAAACAGTATTCCTGTAGATAGATTACAACATTCATCCACAATGAACAAACAAACTTAGCGACCGGAAGTCTGTCAGAAAAAAAACAACAACAAAATAAAAAAGAAACAGACTGCAAATTTTGTTTAAAACAATTGACGTTACTCACTAATCGGTCCTCAAATTACAAATAACAAACTTAACTAAGATAATTATTTAAGTTTTAGTCTATTGTAGGTTTCGTATACCACAATCAGAGATTCTCCAAAAAAAAGTTTATTGGTGTCCCATATTATACCATAGATGTTCAACTTTAACAAGTATGGCGCCTAGTAACATAAATGATTATTATACTAGTAGATGCAGTTGGTAATTAAAAAAATGGAAGTGAAGTGGAGATTGGAGGATGCGGCGAGGGGGGGGGGGGTGGCTGAGTCAATGGAAGGTGTTAGAAACAAGCCCAGACAAACAACGTATCTACAACTGTCAAAGTTATTAACACCTGAAGCAGACAAAGCTGGACTGTGTTTTACCGTAACCGGACGAGACAGGTGTGGTGCGTGTTGGGGAGGTGTGGTGCGTGTAAGGGAGGTGGGGAGGGTGATGTAGGTGAGTACCTCTGGTAAACACAGACCACCGTAGATGCACCATCTACCACAGATTCAACCATCGGTTAGTGTAGGTAGAGTTTGGATCAATTTAAATATATTGGCACCCTAACCCTAACTACTAGACACGTATCGTTTTAGTTTAACTGCATTTTGTTATTTCGTCTGTGAGTGCGTATGTGTTAGGAGCTAAGGATGATGACCGTGCTATATAGTATCTGAACAAAGGTAAAAGTGTTTGTTTCTATCAAGTTATTCTTTAGGATACCGCGGCATTTAGACAAGACGTGTTTTCACTGTCGAGCTAAGTCCAAAATTATGTCACAAGATTGTCGTTTTGTCTAATCTTAACCACACTGTTGACTGCCGAAGAAGACCTACAGTCGAAACGTCCATTGTACCAGTAATTATCTTTAATAAGTGATGAAACTAACACTGTATGTTAATTACTAAATGCATTAACCTCACTGCAGCTACCATTTGTATTTATCCATTTCCTGTCTCTGTATATTATGCAGGCTTTAGGCAGCAGGCAGAGAAATCTTTGCCTTTACGGTACACTCAAATGATCGGCACTAACATCTAAAAGCTATAAGCATATCAAAGAGGAGGGGGGGGGGCTCAAAATAAACAGTTGTATTTCCTGTTTGGTCACATGATTAAACAGTTCCGGACATCAAATGACCGGTGCGACCGTTGCGATAGACCATATGAAAGCCACCCCTTTCTCCCCTCCTTACAAAGCTTAAATTGTCAGTTAAAAGCCCCCCCCCCCCCACCACACACACACGAACAATTTCACCCTACTTCCGGTGACGCAACTGACTTTTGACCAGCCATAAACAGAAAGGTTTTCACCTGGGGGGGGGGGGAGTCGCCTTCCCCGCCCGGATACGCCCCTAACAAACTTGTTTCGTCTAAAGAAAAGTCCCCCCCCCCCCCCTTGATGTTAAGTCGCGTGTTAAGTCTCCCATATGGAAAGTTTTATCTGGCCAAAAAAAAATCCATTACAAATGGATTCTTTGTGTGGTCAAAGGTGAAAGAAAGAAAAGGTTATGGCGTGCGGTCAGACTAGCGCGTGGTCCAGCTAATCTGACCAAAGGCTATCCACCAATAAGGTCAAGCCTGGATCTGTTACAGTCTGCTATTGTGCTGACCCGTCTATATCTGAGCCATAAAGTCAGAAGATAATGCCCCAGGTGACCTATTGACCAGCAGCCTACCTTCTGGTCGAGAAATGTGCGTCTGACCGATTGATATGTGTGGTTAAAGAAGTCTGTGGGGTTTATGGAATGGCGTGGCCTAGAGGTAGAGCGCTAGATTGCTAACCCGAAAGTCTTGAGCTCGAATCCGAGTTCAAGTCAGTAGAACGTTCCTGAGTCCACCCAGACTTGTTGGAAACCTAACTCACGTTATTGAAAGTTAAGGCGACCGGGCATAGTGCTGGCCACATTATCCCTTTACATGCCGAGGTTACAGAAACTGGTGAACTCTACTTCACTTGCTCCACTGGTTTTAACTAGTATGACAATTAGCTTCAGCATATACTGGAATAGTGTCTACCTCTTGGTCTAGTTATACTCTTACCCAAACAGACATATGAGCCTATATTATATGTATATATATTTAACCCGAATGAGAATATAGGCCTATACCTAATTTGAAGCACAATAAACTTATATCTTGTCTATTCAGAAATAATCTTGCACGATGCATGATACATTTTAAAGTAAACATTCAACGCACATATTGTCTATATTTTCTTCTTGTCAACGTTGAAACCGCGTCTTAAGTCTAGACTCGCGTCGCACACGATAACATTCCAGCCTTTAACAAATTACAACAGGGTGCATCAAACAGACATTGAAAACAAAAAACAACAACAACATACCCTATAGTTCAATAGATTCACACGCCGCTTATAAAATTTTTGCTCCGTTTCCATCAATTATTAATACAACAATTATTACCCCGCTGGTGACGCAAGTAGGCTTAGGGGTTTTAAAACATCACAAGGATAAAGAAACGCATTGAAAAACATAAAACATGACAATAAAAAAAACAAAAAACATAAAACATCACAAGAATAAAGAAACACTTTGAACATAAAACATGACAATAAAGAAACACATTGAAAAACATAAAACATCACCCGAATAAAGAAACGCATTGAAAAACATAAAACATCACCCGAAAAGCATTGAAAACCTAAACTAATACAGACACACAAAAAAAAACAAAAAAAAAAAACAACGACCAAAACTGTCTTTGTATAAATACATAAGTACGAAACGATACATTAACCTAAGACCCCCCCTTCCCTAAAATCTCCCACTGCCCTAACCCTAACCCACCATAAGTGACCAATCTACAAACTCCGTCAAATTAAATACCTAAAAATGCCGGTGAAAGTGTGTTCCATATCAGCTGCCCAAATGTACACATCGTTCGCATAATGTACTTAAATTTTAAACCTAAACCTAATCCAAATGCTGAAGGTAAGAGTATCGTTATTGGTGAAAACTTTTAGCTTAAAAAAAACTAATACTTAGCTGTAAAATTTTCGTAATATAGTTAGATAAAAATCTAAATGTTCACATATTGTCTCCCCTCACTATTACAACAAGTATAAAAGGGCGATAACTTCCACCTAGATAACAAACCCAAACATCGCATTTCTAGTGTTTACACACACGACTATGCGCCATGTCCGAATATTGACTTTAGCCGACCCGGGCGTTAATCTACTGACCTTTGACCCCGTCTACAGACCGCAGCAGAATGACCACTGAACCACACTTTTACAACACACTTCGAATCATTACATTATCAATAGCTATAAATAGACACGATCCAACACACACGAGAATTACGGCATCCATTTAAAAAAAAATCTACTGTCACAATTTTGTTTCTACATAGTGTGTACATTAACACATCGCTGAATAGCGAACACGTGATAATCTCTTATTTATATCGAAGCTATTTTTAGAACGTATTTGATGTGAGCGGGATTTTAAAAAAAAAACAACAACACGTTTTGTATGGCTGGGGAGCAAAACACACGAGCTAAAAATAGCTCTGTCACATGTGTTGGCTGAATGACGAATTGCAATGATTTTTTTTGTTATAACACATAACCAATACATGAGAGGCTCTCAATATAGTGTGATGCCGGGGGGGGGGGGGGTGTAGGTAATCGTATGACATAACTCCAACGAACAAGCTGAGTTTCAGGCATCTCTTGGGGGCCTCGATTCATGCCCCCCCCCCCCCACCAAACGGAATAGAAAACATGATTTATGTAGAAAATATACTCAAACTAGTGTTGTTCTCCCCCCCCCCCCACCCCCGCCAGAAATTTAAATGCACCCCCTCCCCCTCCCCGAAAGTTTCATATGCCCCCCCCCCCCCTCCATTCCCGGAAAAAAAATGTCTGAAAGAAACACTGCACACAAGCTGCGACAGTGCCACATGAGTCTAAAGAATATTGGATAGAATGTGCTGACAAAAGCCGTGGCGGAAACGTCAAACAGAGCCGGAAAACGCCAAACAGAGCCGGAAAACGCCTAACAGAGCCGGAAAAAGAATTTAAAAAAAAACAACAACGAAAGAGCATTATCAAATACCAGGAGAAGAAACAACCGGAAAAAACACGAATTAAGCGGACAATGCATGATACAGCCGGACAAAATCTCATACAGTCGCACAAACCAATCCAGTCTGATACACTAGCACTAAATTATATAATATCCCACGATTATTCAACCGGCGTTAAAACACACTACAAAATAATTTTTAAAACCGCCGGCTCATACCCGTTTCCATAGCAACAAGAATTGTGTAGAAGTAAAAAAAAATGTCATTAAAAATAACTATTCAAAAAACCTACTGACATTTGAGAGAGATGTTTTACACTTAACATAATAAAAATATAATTTATTGATAAACACATTGTGGACATGGTGAGCTAGTGATGTTTCAAGGTTATATGTCAGTTGTCAATGATGTATGGACCGTCGGGGTCAGTTATCAATGATGTATGGACTGTCAGGGTCAGTTATCAATGATGTATGGACTGTCAGGGTCAGTTATCAATGATGTATGGACCGTCAGGGTAAACCGTTGGCAGATAAGTCAAGCATGACGTGATCTGAGGTGTGGCGAATTAGTCTAATTAATTGACTAATCACTGGCAGTCACGTGTGAGCTGTTTTCGAGGTAGTAGCACAGTTGGGTCATTGGAGAGAGAAAAACAGGAAAGAGTGAATCGGAGGGCATTGAATTTGAGGGCATTGAATTTGAGGGCAAATCAGTAGGTCAATGGAGAGAGAAAATAAGTAGGTCAATGGAGAGAGCAATAAGTAGGTCAATGGAGAGAGCAATAAATAGGTCAATGGAGAGAGCAAATAAGTAGGTCAATGGAGAGAGCAAATAAGTAGGTCAATGGAGAGAGAAAATCAGTAGGTCAATGGAGAGAGAAAATCAGTAGGTCAATGGAGAGCGCATAAGTAGGTCAGCGAAGAGAGCGACAAGTCAGTAGGTCACTGGATTTAAAGAGAATGGGTTGTAGGTCATTATAGATGGAAAAAGACTGTCTTTTTAGTGGAGCATGAGAAACACGAACAATACTTTGAAAAGTGGGGGAAGGGGGGGGGGAGACACCATTAATTGCAAATTGTACGAGAGTCGTCGGTCTCGACTTGCACGAGTTTCTCGCGTGATTTGAGAACAACCGTTTGTATTAGCCGCTTGACCTGGCATTGTACTTGGGCAATGACGTCACCTAGACCGCCCATTCCAAGGCGGTTAAGACTTGGGTAATGGAGGGCTTAGATTCTGACAGAAATGGGCTTATGTAATGCTAGGGTGACGTGGTTATAGTAGAGGCTGGTGTAATGGGTAACAGTCAACAAAGAAGGAAACAAATAGTAGAGGTAAAAAAACACCATAGAAGTAAAAACAGAAGTAGTTGATAGACAGTCGAGGAACAACCCAATCTTGCAGAATACGGTGTATTTTTTCTTTAATTTATAGCAGTGGCGGATTTCGAGAGGGGTTGACTTGGTTATACACCGAGGGCCATCGAATTTTAACGCGTTTTTTTTTTAAATATAAAAATACAACAAAACTCTATTATATAATTCTTGTGATAATGTTAAGGGTGCTGGGTGTTTCAGTTTTCTCGGCCTTCATCCAACTAAGTTCGATCAAGCCTTTCATGAATATCGGCCTTTTCCATTATACAATTGTTAAAATATGTAAAAAAAAAAAATACATTAAACGATGGAGATGTTGACCATTGAACCCAAACTACAACTTTGCAAAGCTAACTTAAAACTTTTCTAAAAGCTAAAACCTACCTATTTTTAAAATTTTACTTTAAAATCTACTTTTAATGTAGTATGGGTTAACTACATCACACTAATTTAATCTTTTGATTAATTCCCACTTTATTCATTAGCAACGTTTCTATTCTAATTAATTGATTTTATACTTTAAAAAAAAATCACCCTTTAATGGATGTAAGGCTTTGCTAATGTATTTACGTGTGCTAAACCAGGACGAAGTATTTTGCAATGATGAATGAAAGTTAAAAAAAAGTCCGTATTTTAGCCAATGAATGCAAGCTTTTAATGCTGAAACGAGGTCGCCCCATCTCATTGGCTGGAACGTAGGATAGTTTTAACATTGAGTTAACATTTTTTTAACTCACTGGCCTAAAGAGGTCGTTTCACAGCGAATAGTTTTCAATCAAACGCTGATAAGAATCTTTGTGACGGCTATAAAACTAAGAGTAAAAACACTCAATGAGAGGTAGAGGGAGTAGAGTATAACTGAAATCGAGAAGCAATGGCGTAGCTTAACCAATCGGTGGTGGCGCAAAATGACGATTTTGGGCTGCTTTCACGTCCGCACATTTAGGAATAAATTCGATTATTCCATTACTTTAATATATCTGTTTAATTAAATGCATCACGGGGCGGGGCAACTACCACACCCCCTAGTTACGCCATCATAGCTAAACGTTTAGAAGTGAATTCAGGCTGGGTTTACTGGCTTAAATTCTAAAACTTGCAGTGACAAAGCAAAATATGTAGGATACAACGTTAATTATGCAATTTTAATGTCCAGGTCTATCGCACGCATTTGTTTAATCAGCTTAATTAATTAGTGAATAGAATAAATAAACGATGGCAAGAATTTCAGAGGAGTAGTGACCACACAAGCGACTAAACTCAAATTTTGATACCACAGAACTTATTCGATTCCATTCTAGTACTTAATCTCATAGCATCATATGCTGCAACATATACATAGTCTGAGATTACATGTAAGCTTGAGATTCTTGCATTACATCTAACGTGTAAGCTGGCGATTCGTGTGGCAAATATAACGGAAGTATTCAGGTATGCAATGCATGTTGGGATATCTAAACTCGTTCAAACAAGCGCTAATCACATTTCCCATTTCTCTGTTGAAAAGCAATTGCAATGGGATTCGAGATTTTTTTTGTTGTTGGCATAATTAAGAAGCAGCTAAATATAGAAACCTCGAAATGCCCGTATGTAATACAAGAATCGTATAGAACAAAGTACCATGCACATACATTCTAAAGCACATACATTCTAAAGCATACAACACACTACGCCAAACACCATCACTTTAACACATCCACACCTCCCTCTCCCCATGAACACAACAGCTCGAAACAATTATCCCTTCCTCCCAAATTCCCTCCCTCCCCACCCTTCCATAACCCCTCCCTTTTAAAACAGTCACATGAGCACACCAAACGTGCACCCCTTTATCCCTACCACTCTACCCCCACCCCACAGAACCCCCAGATTTAAACGTTTCTCTCTTGTAAACTCTGAATAGCCACTAGCTCAACACTAATGATGCTGAATAAGGGACATAATCACCACGTAATTGCTCTACTTGGGGTAGAGTGGGGGGTGTGAGGAGGTATGTGTGTATGGGGGAGGGGGTTAGAGCTTGTGTTTGGGGGAATAAAAGATTAACGTTTATGGTATTAATCTAGACTAGAGAGAAATCGGCAATTTTACTTTTTTCTATGCGGCAAAACTCATAAAAATACCTTGATTATTAAAAATTATTTTAACCTTCAAATAAATGCTAGCATATTTTTTGTCATTTATATCTAGCTTTACTCCTTCAACTAAAACTCTCGGCTTATATATTCAGCATTTAACTCACTGCTTACATCTTTACCTCTCTGCTTACACACCTTCAACCCACTGCCTACATCGTGAGCTCAAATGTACTCACATCAACCCTCCCTCACCAGTCACTAAATGTAGACCTCCGCTCCAGAGGAGGAGGGGGGGGGGGTAAATATACGGTGACCTACCCCCATTTACATCAAGCCAACGATCGATCTCCGCATTCGCCAGCCGCCATGATAGATAAAACGGTTTCTATAACCGTGACGTCAGCGCTGGTGAGCCACGCACTGGCGAACAGACAAACGGTTAGACAGCGATTTAAAAAAAAAATACACCACCACCATTGATCCTTGACGCGAAGAATGAGCAACCATCGCCCAGGGCGTTTTGTAACATTACCAGGTGTTGGCATATCAGATCGTAACAAAGACATGTGTACATTCGATACATCGTAACAAAGACATGTGTACATTCGATATATCGTAACAAAGAAATGTGTACATTCGATATATCGTAATAAAGACATGTGAACATTCAATATATCGTAATAAAGACATGTGAACATTCAATATATCGTAATAAAGACATGTGTACATTCAATATATATCGTGACAAAGACATGTGTACATTCGATATATCGTAACAAAGACATGTGTACATTCGATATATCTTAAAGAAATGTATACATTAGATATATCGTAACAAAGAAATGTGTACATTCGATATATCGTAACAAAGAAATGTGTACATTCAATATATATCGTAACAAAGACATGTGTACATTCGATATATCGTAACAAAGACATGTGTACATACGATATATCGTAACAAAGAAATGTGTACATTCGATATATCGTAACAAAGAAATGTTTATAGTTGACATATCAGATCCTAACAAAGAAATGTGTACATTCGATATATCGTAACAAAGAAATGTGTTGACATCTGGTAAAAAAGTGTACATTTCGCATCACTTAAAGAAATGTGAAAATTGACATATCGTTACAAAGAATTATGTCAAATTGACATATCGTATCAAAGAAATGTGTAAAATTGACACATCTCATAACAAAGATATGTAAAGGTGACATCAGATCGTAGCAAAGAAATGTATACAATTGACATATCTTAACAAAGAAATGTGTCAAATTGACATATCGTAACAAATATAACCGATGATCGCAAGGACAGCGGTGATTTAACAAAGCATTGACAACCTCAAACAAATCGTAACAAAACATTGAGAACCTCAAACAAATCGAAGGATCAATAACAACATTTGTCCTGAGCGCAGCAAAGAGAGAATTACCTGTACGTGCGGTTCAGTGACCTACGGTGGGGGTGGGGGTGTGTGTATGTCGTGGGGGTGGGGGTGGTTCAATGACTTACTTGCAGGGGGAAGAAACATGCAGTTAAGAGTGGGGAGTGTAGAAATGGGGAGTATACGGAACAATGCAGAGAGTAGAATTAGCGTGTATGTAGCATACTAGGCTGCAGAGAGTAAAATATGCGTGTAAGTAGCATAGTAGGTTAGACAGAGTAGAAATATTGTGTATGCAGCATTTTTGGCTAGAGAGAGTACCGTAAACTGTGTGTAGCATACTAGGCTGGAGAGAGTTAAAGAAGTGATAATTCGTAAAATAAATTAATTATTTGTCATTAAATTTGTACTTTTCTATTAAAGACACGCATACAGACGGCGTAAAGTTGAACATATGCAGGTAACACCATACTATTTATTAACAACAACAACAAAACACTAACATTGATGACATCACGTAAGCTAGTTATTCTTAACACCTTGGCTTTTTGTAATCAGCATAAGTAACCAGAACCCAACAGCCCCTTACATATGTACTGAATAAGTAATGAATTAAATAGCACAATGCAAGACCACATGCCTGCGTTCAGCCCGATGTAATAATTGTGCCGAACGGTGCGATATTGTGGCGCGGCCGACCCAGGCTATTTATAGCACGAGTCGATTCTAATTAATACCGGAGGGACGAGATGGATGGAGGGAAGGATGAAGTCCTCCGCCTGAGTAGAGAGTGGTTAGGGAATTCCCGGAGAGATGTCTAGAACTCGAGGGAGTTGAAAGAATTTTAAATGGCTGAAACGACAAAATGAAATTTGAAAAATTAAGATAGAAATACAATTTTTTAAATAGTAATCTGTTAAAAAGAATATAATAGAATTACGCTAACAATTATATTGCAATTAAGTGATTATGTCATTAATTGGCAACAGAATGCATTGAGGCGTTAGGGTTAGACTAGAAATAGTAGTTAGCGATAAGAATTGAAAATTTGTCCGCGGGCGCCGGGAAGGGTCGCTACGCCAACAAGTGCCGCGTCGACACAAACTTGATAATGGAGCTCAAGACTTTCAGGATAGTACGTATGTGCTCTACCAATGGACCACACCATTCCACTGTTCCATAACAAGGAAATAATCGGTCATATCGAACCTTGCATTCCAGACTGTATTCACAAGCTTTAAAATTATTTTTTTTGCATCATCCTAACCCGGAAGTGTTTGTTTTTTTAGTTGGCGTGGTCACCTTGATGACTAACTGTCACTCAACCAACAAAACACGTGACAGAGACGTACAAACACTCGAACCCCAACAACGACAACAACATCTGTGACCCCGTCATCAAACCCAGCAGCTGATGTCATTAAACCCACCAGGTCACTTTTTAATATCGCACATTAACATGTGGAATTTTTTTCCACAGCTACTATCAGAAAATGGATTCTTCTAAAAATAGGGGTGATAGGTTAGTTTATAGTTTACTATATTTGATAATGCTACTTTCGAATGTTAACATAATCTTAACCCAACCACTTGTTTTAGTTAGTTTTAATCCTACTACAAACCCCAAAGATCCTAAATTGAAATTAATTAAATTGAAGTTAATTAACACAAAATTAGCATCCTACCAATCCTATTTTTGGAAGAACTCATTGTTGTACAAAGTAGAACCGTCGAATAATAAGAAGTAAATACCACGAATTCCAAGTTCTAAAATGTCTCATTCAAGGGCTATAATTCATGTATAAAGACAAGAGTCAATGCTCCTTGAAAAATGTACTATATCTTATTTTACACTTTGGTCCGGGGTTTTAAAAAAATTGCACAGACGAATCACACTTTTACCTCTTGCATTGTTTTTTACGAAACAAAAACAGATGACACTTTATATGATGAACACACGAGTCCCCAATGTCGAGGACGTTTTTTGCTGACTGACACATCCGCTGTTTGAACTGCTCACGGACTTAAGTCGCGTGACTAGGCACAAATCACGACACACGTGTTCGAGTCGGTAAAGCTCATGGTTGCTAAACTGAAAAGCCACGAGTTCGAAACCTCGGGCAGATGAGGAGCAGATGAGGCTCGTTAGCTGGGGACAGCCACTCTTCTAGGAGAGACAACTCCAAAATCAAACAACTGCTGCCTTGTAGTTTGTTCTTGGTTGGACAAAGGCTATGGAAGCAAATCCAAAAAGAAAAGCAGGCTGAAATCGGAGTCAATGGCCTCAATGGTGCATAACCAGTTGACTCTTATACTTAATTGTGCTGGAGGGATTCCGTCCAACACTAAAAAATTAAGAACGAAGAAGAAGACGAAACACATCCTATAACTCCCGCACACCCACACACACGTGCAAAATAAATACCACTCGTTCCAATTCACTTTAACCCTTTACACTCCGCTTATTCTTTAAAAAAAAAAAAAAAAACCACGACAAAAGGTAGAGTAAGAGAGCGATATAGAGCGGCACATCAAAGATTTCAAAGCCGTTATCATTTTTAACCCACTGCACCAACATGTCCCGGGGGTAATGAAAGATGCACGCCATGACGTCATGTCAGGTGAGGCTCAGACAAGGCCCGGGGAGGGGTGAGGTCGGGGGATGAAAGGGTTAATAGATCCGCGAGGCGCAAGATAATGCTCATTATTCTGTTGCTTTCATCTCCAGTGAGTAGTGCATTGTGTGTGTTTGTGTGTGTGTGTGTGTGTGTGTGTACTCGCTCGTGAATTTTATATAAGAAAACATCGGCACTGTGCGTCTTTAGCAGACCCAGTAAGAAGAAACATATTAGGGCAGGTGAGATATGATGCAAGGACGTCAGTATTATAGACCGGGGGGGGGGGGGGGGGAGAAGAGGGGAGGTGACCTCAATATATACATATATTAAACTAACAGACATTGTTGAGAACAATGTCTGATTAACATAATTTAAAGTGAACTTTTTAATTAATTAGGTCTTGTTATATATGCGACCATTTTGTCCTCTAGTATTGTTTGGCATATTCGACAATGTGTTTGTTTGTTGGAAGTTATAGAAGGAGCTCCACTGAACATAAAAAAAAAATTACAAATGGCGTCAACGGAAAGTTGATTTGAGGTCTTTTTTGGACAGTTTTTATAGTGACACTGGCTTATAGTAAAGTGACTACTGTGGTAGTGGGTGCTTGTTTAGAGTGGCATTGAGTAGAAAGAGATTGGTGTGTGAAGTGAAACGGGTCAAAAAGGTCATTGGGTCAAGAGGATATTTGGGCCAAGAGGGTATTTGGGCCAAGAGGGTATTTGGGTCAAGAGGGTATTTGGGTCAAGAGGGTATTTGGGTCAATAGGGTATTTGGGTAAAGAGGGTATTTGGGTCAAGAGGGTATTTGGGTCAAGAGGGTATTTGGGTCAAGAGGGTATTTGGGTCAAGAGGGTATTTGGGTCAAGAGGGTATTTGGGTCAAGAGGGTATTTGGGTCAAGAGGGTATTTGGGTCAAGAGGGTATTTGGGTCAAGAGGGTATTTGGGTCAAGAGGGTATTTGGGTCAAGAGGGTATTTGGGTCAAGAGGGTATTTGGGTCAAGAGGGTATTTGGGTCAAGAGGGTATTTGGGTCAAGAGGGTATTTGAACCAAGGGGGTATTTGGACCAAGGGGGTATTTGGACCAAGGGGGTATTTGGACCAAGGGGATATTTGGACCAAAGAGGTATTTGGACCAAGGTTTTTTTTGGACAAAGTGGGTCATTGGGTCAAATTGGTAAATTTGTTCTAACTATCATAATACGTTTTTATAAGGTTGTTCTATCTATTTTTAAAACAAGACGCGTTAAAAGGTTTTTTCACTGCGACACCCCCCCCCCCTCAGTTACCGTAACTGGTGCCTCCCGACCTAGCGACGCCACTGGTTCGGACTATAATGATAGGGTTGAAGCCCCTAGCCTAGCTAGGTAGGTGTCAGCTGAAATTGTGGCTACACCGCTGCATCGTTCGTCGACAGCAATCATTTATTTGTTGTGCATTGAATTATTTTAATTTACCGACATACACAATTAACAATCATTTCATTGTATGAACAGAGATTATGAATGCAGAGAAAATAGGGGGGGGGGGGTTATATACAAAAGAGGTCATTTATAATTAAAAAATGAACATTTATATTTTCATTAAAATTGGCCGAACACATACACTGACTACATTGAGTATTATGGGAGCTTCTCAATGCAACTGCTGAATCAACGATTACAAGAATTGATTTTTTTTAAATCACACACAATCAATGAAAAAAAAAATCGATATTTCTGAAACGGTAAGAATAATTCACATTGAATATCGATAAGTCGCCGTACTTCACAAGGTTATTACAACAGTGATAGAAATACCGCTTACCCGGCTGTAAATATAAGGAGTTTTACATTATTATAGCGCTTTGACGTCATTCGCTATGCATGAATGGCCATGGACTACTATCAGTCACCCAGCCGTACATAAAGACTTTTTTGTTATCTGTTCAATAATACGACACTCATGTGGAGTGGTTTATTTTTAGATGTAAGGACAGTTTTTTTTTTCGCCAGATAAATTGGACCGGGAATTTGGGTTGAATGTAATTAATATATTTGCATAAACTACTCATTGCCAGGTTGTAATTCTGTTTTTTCGAAGTTTGGTTTCAATTTTTAAATATATTTGTTTTGTTAGTGAGCTTTTGGGTTAATTGAGACCAGTGGCGTAGCGAGGTCGGGAGTCACCCGGTGCGGCACTTAATGGTGTCACCCCCCCCCCCCAGAGGCGTAGCGACACTTCCCGGGGACAAACTTTCAAGTTTTCGATTTGCACCCCCCCCCCCCCTCAAACTTTCAATTTGCACCCCCCTCAAGTTTTTCTCTATATATTTTGCTATTTTATGCCTTGGTGTCACACCCCTAAATGGTGTCACCCGGTGCGGTCCGCCCCCCGCTACGCCCCTGATTGAGACAGTGGTCGGTAACTTAAGGCTTATGAGTCGTATGTGGACTCTTGAATGAGTACATTTCAAGCCATATTAATAAATAACAATGAAACATTGAAAAGAATGGGCATTTTAAATACAATTAGCACTTTCAACATTTTGTTTTAATGGGCAGATTTAGCGCGATTTTTGTCCTTAGATGGGATTCAACGTATGCGGCTGTAAGTTACCCTCTAATTTTCTAGGGGCCCTTGATTAAAACTTCCGGGGTCTCTGACTTAATTATTCCGGGGCCCCCCACAGTAAGCTTTCTTGAGCCACTTATCAGAGACCCTAGACTAAGATATGGGGCCTAATGTATGATAAGGACTGTTCATAACTAAAACGTTTTAGGCCCCCACCCCCCTTTACAGAATGTTGGGAATGAAATGTTGCAACCAGATCAGCCCCCCCCCCCCCCCATTCACCCATCAACTTAATCCGCCACTGGGTTAAGCTCCACCTCTAAAATTACATTGCGCTAGCCACTGGCTAGCTCAACAATTACCCTAAACCACCCCCTTCCCCCTTTCCAATTCAACCGTTAATATATTTCATATATAAGTATTAACTAACCAAGAACTGTGGCACTGATAAAAGACAATACTACATGCAGGTCACTATGTACTACCCTTAAACACAGGGGCAGATAAGTACAAAACACAAACTCAGTACTCCCACAAGTTCCATAACTGTAACCCTTTTACACTCACTACCCACAAACAAAAAAAGAAAATTACTTCAGTCACTAAGTGACAATTAAACGACCAAATACCTAACGGCACTATACATTCAACATCGGGTTAGGGAATAAAAAAAAAAAAAAACCCAAAACAACAAAAACAAACAAAACAAAGACAAACACCTCACAATTTAAAGAAATGGTAGACAGTCTGTAGTCAGGTTAGTGAGTAGCAAAAGGCAACAGTAGACGTAAGTGAATATTTAAACAAGCCGGCGAGAGGGTTTAACGGGGCGGGGCAGGCGTAGGTTCGTTAAAGTCCGGGTAATTAGCTGGTACCCACTAGGAAGACAGTCGCCTTAATTATTCAAGCCATGACCGTCCCTAATCAGACGTACCGGGGAGGGATTGGTCTATGGACTACGACCAAATGGATCTAGACTAATTGGTCGAGCTATTGTCAAAGTACAATGCATCGACCGAATGACTGGAGGGTCCGAATTTACATACGCTGACCTATTGGCTAATAGATTTGACTTCTTAGATAGACAAATTGAAGGTGCACTTTATATAATAAAACAGACCCTGGCCCTCGCCGATAAAAAAGGTCTGTTAACTATACAAAGCGCCAATTACTTGGACTATCAGCCAAATAAACGGTCGACCGACCAACTGACCAACACGTGTCCAACCCGTCGACCGACCAGCTGATCAACCCGTCGACCGACCAGCTGACAGACCCGTCGACCGACCAACGGACCAACCCGTCGACCGACCAACGGACCAACCCGTCGACCGACCAGCTGACCAACCCGTCGACCGACCAACGGACCAACCCGTCGACCGACCAACGGACCAACCCGTCGACCGACCAGCTGACCAACCCGTCGACCGACCAACTGACCAACCCGTCGACTGACCACTCGACTATAGATTAAAGAACGAAGCCAAAATTTTAATTAAAAAGGGCATCAGACGCTAAATTTGTACTCACAAACGTTCTAATAATGCTCATCTCTAAGCTCAACACTAGAATTAAACTTTATCCTAAGCTTAACATAACGAAAAAGTTCCCGACGAAAAATAAATTACCACGTAATCCCGTTGCTAAGAAAAATTACCTTTTATCCTTTAACCCTTGGTAGCTATTGATAGTCAATGAAATCGCGAAATACGTATCCACACTATAGTACACAATACCTATTGACAATGTTAAGTATTAAATGGACTAAAGTAAAATGAAACGAACAAACTGAGTAATGTAAAGCTAGATTTAGAAAAATTATCGATAAAACACTGTTAAAGTATAAAATAGGAGTCAATTTTCTCAAAAGTGTTGGCCTTTAATAGTTGTACTTTAACACATACAACTCACGTGTTTTAAAATAGTGATAACATCTTGAAATATCCCGTTAACAATACTTATTCATTTATTTTAATGTGATTCAATGTATGGAGACTTGTACTAAAATATAATGTAGCATAACAGTACATTTTTTCACTCTCACTGGAGTGTTTTGTTATAAGGTGTAGCATTATGAGTAATTGACATAGTGTTAATTTTAGAGCACACGCAATAAGGTTTCAAGCCCAAATGATAATAAATTAAGTAGGAGCATCTTAACTCTACACAGAAATATCCGTTTGCTTCATAACAAAGAACTTCTGTTATCGTTATGGTGAATAAACACAGTATAGTTTAGATTAGGGTTAGAGCTAAAAATCAACGTGAGCAGAGTAGGACTTGAGTAAGGAAAGAATAATAGTACTAGCAACATCCAAAATAGGTTCGATATGTTCTGAGAGAAGTTACTGAAGCTCTTCATTGACTCTTTGCAGTGGCGGATACTTCTGAGGGCACATTTGGCATCAGCATAGGGGCCCGCCAACTTTAATTCGCCCCTGACTATGGGTATGATAGGAAAACCCACGAAAACTCGAGTCCGAAAATCTGTACACTACTCATGAAAATAAAACATTCCTCTCATGGAGTTTTTAAAATAAAAAATTAAACTCACGTTTTAGCACCCCAAAATGAATTCAATACTGGAAAAGTACAAGGAAAATTCCACCTCTGGTCATGTTATGAAAACGATACAGTCTTCAAGAGAACAAAAAAACAACAACTTCATTTTTCAAAGAATGGAAAGGATATTTGTCGCTTACAATCTTGAATAAATAAAACCAATTTACGACTAAGGTTCGTTTCTAAAAAAAAAAGAAAAGCCAAGTATTACAGTAAAAAGAAACAACAAAAGGCTATGAAATTCTGCGATAGTAAACATTTTTCCAGCCAGTTTCAAGAGCCCGTGAATTATTTATTCCCGAGTTAATGGACGGCAGTAACAAAAACATTTATAATTTAGCTTGGATTCAGCCATTGTAGCCGGGCGGTTAAGTGTATTGACAATGTTTATTTTTAGAACTTTCAGCCGTTTACTCAGTTTTTTTTATTTCATTTGTTAAAGCAATGAAAAGATAAGAGATTCGGAGATTTAGACCAAGGGTCGACAACCGTTTTAGGGCTACAAGTTTATATTATTTCTGATAAAAAAATATTTTTAGAAGCCACACAATCGTACTATTTTTATATTTTAGATAGTATAATCCATATGTATACAGATTTTATGTTTACAATGTTATACTTGTTACCTTGTTACACATATTTATAAAAAAAAATAGAGATGTATTTATTTATTCTAAAACAGCTGGATGCAAGTCACAACGGCTCCGGAGCTGTAGATTAACAGCTCCTAATTAAGACTTAGCCCCTAAAACAAAAGAAAGTAAAAGAAAATGTTCTTAATACACAATATTTTCCAATGACGAAAACAAATTTGGCTTTGGAACCAGTGTTATTTCATGCATCTTTCCGTAGGGGTGGAATAGCTGTCCCCCGCCCTCACCAGAGCACGCCCACCACTCCCCCCCCTCGCTTTATCGGACGAATTAAGAAAAATAAATAAATAGAAAATATCTACTTTAATCATTTTCATATTTGCGCGCAAAAATGTTTCAAATTCTCACCTTACGGAAAATTAAAAATGCCCTACGGAGCGAAATGTCTGGGGAAAAAAAAACATGATTGGTGTGAGGTGGTGATTTTGTGTGGGTGTGTGGGGTTCAATCTAAGACACTGACATCCTTCACGAAACAAGACAGCACCACACCCACGGGCTTATCGTCCCGTGGGTAAACATGACCTCGTCACATCGAATACATATTTGTAAAAAAAACAACAATTCTAGCCCATTGTTTGTCGCTCCTGTCATGATATTAAATATAGAAACACCATTAGCTTTAGCTTATATTAACTTTATTTCAGTTAACAGCGGACGTCCTGGAAGTCAATCGAGGTGGAAAAAATAAAATCTAGAACAAAAAAAAAAAAAAAATAACAAAAAAACGAACCCCCCTCCCCCATAAAAAAATAAACAACAAAAAAAGACCATACATAAAAAAAAACTGCCAAACTCAACTAAAAGAACCCGTACGTTTCCCGAGTCAATATTTATCATCCGCACGTTGATCGCGGTGACATTATCAACCACACACGTACACCTCATTATCAACCATCTCTCTCTCCACACTGGCCGCCTCGGGCGTAGTACGCATGACCAAGATGGCGGCGGCAGTTCAGCACCGGAAGTTGCGGAAACGTCAAAGATGATCGTACACGCTGTTTTCTACCACCGACAACGGCACATTCACACATACACACACACAGACAAAGCCACCAGCTGTAGTCGCTTCCAGAGGTTCTATGTTACACCTGAGTTCACCTGTGTGACGTCATGAGGTCAAAAGTTTAACCCGAACAAGAATTTCTTCGTTGTGTTTTTTTGTGTGTCAAAAAATCTTTCTTAACTAATGCTAAACTCAATGGTTTCTCTAACCATAGCCCTGAACCAAACCCCAACTAGTTAACAACTATCCTTAGCCTAGCTTTAGCCATCAACCATATCATAACTCTAAACCTAACCCAAAACTACTCTAAAACTATCCTTAGCCTTGCTTTAGCCATCAACCATAACTCTAAACCTAATCCAAAACTACTCTACAACTATCCTTAGCCTTGCTTTAGCCATCAACCATAACTCTAAACCTAACCCAAAACTACTCTACAACTATCCTTAGCCTTGCTTTAGCCATCAACCATAACTCTAAACCTAACCCAAAACTACTCTACAACTATCCTTAGCCTAGCTTTAGCCATCAACCATAACTCTAAACCTAACCCAAAACTACTCTACAACTATCCTTAGCCTTGCTTTAGCCATCAAACATAACTCTAAACCTAATCCACACTCCTCTACAACTATCCTTAGCCACGAAACACCAAAGCCCTAACCTTAACCTTAGCGGTCCTATAAATAACCAAAACCATATCTCTAACAACGAGACAGCCTAATATAAAAAAGACCCCCATCTACAACTATCGAGTTCTGAGTAGACCTACAATCTTAAACCTACACACCGTAGAACCTCATCTTTCTAATATTGATCACACCATTTATAATAACAAAAAAATAGAGTATTCCAGGCGATGTATCCAATATTTGTTGCACAAATAGAAAAATAGGGCTCTAGACGAGGAATGTACTTAAAAAATCAATTGATAAAATATTGAGCTCGGCACCCAGACGCACTGTAGTGAAGATTACTCAGACAGTGTGGACGATTAAAAGTTGGGTAAAAATAAGAAAGAAAATAAGTTCCTAAAGGGGAGAAAGAATAGGCCCAAATGAAAACATAAATGGTTAATAAAAATATAAAAAAGAGCTAAAAAATTAGACTAAAAAGGAGAGAAATAAAAATGTTAAAAAAAAATAGACAAAAAAAAACCATCCACAAAAAGGATGAAGGACACGTAAGGCGATGAAATACGATGTTTATATGTGTGTGTTTGAGTGTGATGGTGTGTGTGTGCTCGCGCGCGTGTGTGTGTGTGTGTGTGTGTGCTGGTGCGTGCTTGTGCGCTGGTGTGTGTGTTTTGGTGTGTGTGTGTGTTGGTGTGTGGGTATGCTGGTGTGTGTGTGTGTGCTGGTGCGCGTGTTGTGATAGCGTGTTTGCTTTCTGATGGTAACGATGGTGATTATGTTGTATTAAGTAGAGAAAGTCGAAAAACAAAAGTAAAAAAATAGAAGGTTGTAGATTCGAACCAGCTTACACAGAAGATTGATCACACATACATTCAAACAAAACTCATTAATTCACTAATTTCATTTCACCCCCCCCCCCCCCCACCCTCTCACCGTCCCAGCATTCAAACCACCGAGGCTACCAGCGGCGCCTGATAATTACAATATTTTTTTACCCATATAAACGAAAAAAAAAAAAGCCCAGGAAAAGACAACCCTAGATAAGGGACGCAACTCAATTTAAAATTGAGAGCGGTTAAAAAAAAAAGTTAATTATTACACTTTAAAATATTTTTTTTTTGCACTGAAGATCTTTTGCATCAGACTAATAAAAGTATTAAATTAATTACTGTTGACTATTTTTTTCCTAATTTAGAATAACCTATAGTTTTTACAAGTGTATAAATATTGAAAAAGAGCACCCACTAGAAAACTAAAAATAAAAAAAGATAAAAAATAAACGTTACGAAAAAAACCCCACTTCCGTGATTTGATGATCATTAGTGCAGATAATGTACAGCTCATCTACTTCCGTTTTTAACGATAAATATAAATACGTTCATTCCAGTTAAAAAATAAAATAAAAAAATAAACGAAACAATTTCGGAGAAGGAATAACCCACGCAAAAAATGTAATCTCGATTTAAATTAAATTCACGTAAAATTGATGAGAACATAAAATCAGGTATTTCGATAGAAACAGTTATAAATAGAAATATATCATTACTTGAAAGAAATGAATGGCAGAGGTCGACGCCATCGTGGCTCGAACCATGGACAACGACCAACAACGCAGCTTCGTGTCTAACCTCCTATCACTTTGACCAGCTGGAAAGCTATCATGCAAGATGGGATCCAATACGCATAAAATGTAAGTAAAGTTTCCCTTTGAAACCTTACGGTCTATGGGGCAAGTGAAGTAGAGTTCACTTGTTTCTTTGACCTCGGCATATGAAGAGATAGTGTGGTCAGCACTATGCCCAGCCGCCTTTACTTTCCCTAACATGAGTTAGGTACCCATCAGAGCTGGGTGGACTCAGTACACATACATACATCGTAAAGAAGTGTAACCTCCAGCCCTCCACCTAAGACATCTTTAAAGTATACTCTCCCTCCTCCCTATAAGACATCTTAAAAGAAGTACACCTTCCACCCCGCATAAGACATCTTTAAAGAAGTATACCCTCCATCCCCCGTAAGACATCTTTAAAGAAGTATACCCTCCCCCCTCCACCAATAAGACATCACCTTTAATGAAGTATTTCAAAAATCCCCATACAACAAGCAATCTTTCCGTGTTTTGGTCTCACCTGTTGCATCAACACGATTTGTGTACATGCCCCACATTGACAGGTTCCCATAGCAACGGCCGAACCCAATTACAAAACAAACAAAACAACATAATAAAATGAAAAAAAAAAAAAGAACACGACAACGGTTTGTCGATTTTTATGAAAGGTCGTCTATTTTAGTCTTGTCAGGAAAATGAAATTCCAGAATTCATTAAGTAAATTGATGCGCGCGGAGGTTTAGCGACATATGCCGCCATTACTGAACAACACGGTATTAGATTATAGGCGTTAAATAATGTAAAAAAACACGATACATCTCAATGCAACATATTTAAACAAGCGTGTTATTTTCTCATTACATTTTGTTTAAAAAAAAAAATATGAGATATTAGTTAACACGGACACTTGCTGAAGAGTAAGGCTACCAATGTGTCGGGATTATTGATTGGTTTGTTGCATCACGTGGTAGGGTGCTGTCATGTTTAAAAGTACGTTTGTTAAAGGTGGAATCTTAGGAGACGGGACCTACAGAGATGGGACCTTTAGAGATGGAACCTACAGAGATGGGACCTACAGAGACGGCTACAGAGACGGGACCTACAGAGACGGCTACAGAGACGGGACCTACAGAGACGGGACCTACAGAGACGGGACCTACAGAGACGGGACCAACAGAGGTGGGACCTACAGAGGCGGGACCCAGAAGGGACCTATAAACAATGACGTAAAAGACAAATCCAAGCGATATTCACGGTTTCAAATTCCTACAACTTTTGGAAAATTAATCACATATTATCGTACAATCATGAGCACAATTATAACGTTTTGCGATCATCATCAATATTTATATAAGTTAAATGATTAATGTCTATTATTTTTACAATTTGTACATTTAAAAAATAATTACAGACCGAATACGCAATAATAATCATAAACTAATTAGAAAATACGCCCGGCCAGACAAATCGTAAATTCTATGTTTATAAATGCCATTCACATCGAAAACAAAAGGCTGATTACGAGAATACGAATCAAACCTGCTTGTGCATTAATTATCTCCCCTTACTGTACCACTTCGCACCCCAAACCAAGGGCACATAACTTAGGCGAGAATTTTTAAAAGAAATGAAAACAATAGACTTTATGTAATGGCCGTGTACGTCCTGTGTGGTAATGAAGGTGACAGACTTTGATAATGGATTGTCTTTTTTTTTGTATAATTAATCAGCAACTCGAATCTCTGGTAGATTACATTCAGTAGTACCAAAATTGAGAGGGGGGGGGGTAGGGCAAAGTATTCATACACGAAGTCTGTCACATCAAAAAGTTATTAACTGACAAGGTTTTGTTATCATAATTTTAGCACAATTGTATAAATTAAAAAAAAATTGTTGACAGTTTAAATTAAAAAGACGTACGCACTTATTAGAGAAGTGTCTTATTTTATTTTTTTACATTGCCTTTTTTCCACTTTTTTTTCACGTTTTGTAAATGTTAATTTTTTGGAAAACTTCGTAATTTCAGTCACTAAGGTTTTGTAACAAAGTGTTTATAAAGTGAAGTTCCCTTTTCGATTCTGACGGTCCATTGGGCAAGTGAAGTAGAGTTTACCGGTTTCTCTAATCTCGACATATGAAGGGATTGTGTGGTCAGCACTATGCACAGCCGTCTTTGCTTTCCCCAATGTAAGTTAGGTACCCAACAGGGCTGAGTGGACTCAGGGCAACACAAGGATAAAATTTCGCACATGCGTCCAGGTTTATAATATCTACATATTTATTCCCCTATACTCAGCTTACTTAAGGAAATATTTAACGCTTAAGTAACGCTGTCAATTAGTTTTAACACATTTTATTCTACACTAGTCATCATAATGAACATACTTAGAATATATGTGGCCGAGCGCTACAGTGTACGAGACAACCTGCCTAAAGCTCTCCCGTTCGTTTCACGAGTCGACTCAGCCTTGACGGATACCTGACTTGAATTGGGGAAGGTTAAAGCAGTTGGGAATAATGCTGATCACACTATCCCTTCATACGTCGCTGCCAGTAGAGCGAATATTCTACATCAGCCCCACCAATAAACAAAAAAGTGGTACTTTTTTTTTTACTACACTTGTTCGGAATACGTGCAACCCTTACGATCCCGGAAGCTAATGTATACCTACACAGTGTGAGAATAGTGTGAATGTAGGTACGAATAAGGTAAATATACCTAAACAGTCTGATGGTACGGTAAATATACCTAAACAGTCTGATGGTACGGTAAATATACCTAAACAGTCTGGTTGTAAGGTAAATATACCTAAACAGTCTGGTTGTACGGTAAATATACCTAAACAGTCTGGTTGTAAGGTAAATATACCTAAACAGTCTGGTTGTAGTAAGGTAAATATACCTAAACAGTCTGGTTGTACGGTAAATATACCTAGACTAGCGAAAACCCATAACAGGCAATCATTATTAGTGCTTTGTGTCTTGATGTTATTTTCTTGAGAGCATTCATCACAACCAAACCACCAGCGTGTTTTAAGCATGATGGGTAAATAGCGAACTAAACAGTTATGTGTCACTAAGCATGATAGGTAAATAGCGAACTAAACAGATATGTGTCATTAAGCATGATAGGTAAATAGCGAACTAAACAGTTATGTGTCACTAAGCATGATAGGTAAATAGCGAACTATGCTTAAAGCTATACCCGCTAAGCATGTTAGGTAATTAGCGAACTTAACCCAGCGTTGATATCGCTTAGGATGTTAGGTAATTAGCGATCTAAAGCCCAGCGTTAATGTCGCTTAGCATGGTAAGTAATTAAAGTATTAATAAAAGAGATTAATTTTCACTTATTAAACTCATTTTTTCGTAAGCCAAAGTTATCACTTAAGAACAATATATATCCCAAATAGCCGGCTTATCCACAAGGATAAACAAGTTTATTTACGATTTATATTTCGCCTATAGTCTATCCAGTCCTTTGTAAAACTAACTAGATCTAGAGTATTTCGTTGCTTTACAATACAAAAACAAAATTCCCAAACTAGATCTAAATAGCTGCTACAAAACAATATCTACACAAGCAATAATTTTATCAACACAAACCTGTATCATATATTGTTCAAGTATAAAATAAACAACAATAACCTATTTACTCATGAACGAGCTCCAGTTCTATAAATAACTCCCACAGTCACGTGTCCAGATACATGAATGAATGATTCCAAACAATTGAAGTTGAAACAACAAAAAACAGCTGAGCTCTTCACAAGCTAAAAATAACTTTACATTCCCTTTTCACTTATTTACATACATTTGAAATACACGCTTCGAATCCGCACAAAAGCAGCAAAGGGAAGCCCGGAGCGTGAAAAATATAAACAAAAAGCACTAAAACAGGGAAAGCACTCTAGCCGAACACACACACGAGTCGTCTCCCTGCCGTGAATCCCTTCCACGAGCGTACAGCCGAATGAAACACATTATTGACCGTGTGGGCCCATTGATGCCAGCCCCGACTGCTAGAACCAGAAGCGATGACAGACTGCGAACAAGCAGACGATAGGTTTTTTTTTCCTCTCTCTCACTCCTCCCCCCCCCCCCTCCACACAAGCCGTTTGAGCGCGGTTGTGTTTTTTTTTCCCTTCTTTCTTTTCGTATTTCCTTCTCGGTCGATCGTCTTATTTCTCGCGAGATCGATGTATTAGCAATACATGGTCTTTTACTCGCTTCTCTCTCTTGTAACTCCGCATGCAATTAATGAATTATTTTTTTTTAAAAATACAACCCCCCCCCCACCACCCCATCCTCATCGAATAGACGCACCATTCTTCACATCATGCTTTTAAAGCAGCATTTTTACATTTAAACGTATCCTAGATAATCTACAGGTAGCGCTATGCATCCGTATTCTATTTACTAGTATCTTTAACTTTAATGAATAGTAGCCACCACCACCCCCCCCCCCCAGCTATGCGTCCGTATTCGATTTACAAGTATCGTTAATGAATAGTAGCCACTACCCCCTCCCATCCTCATCGAATAGGCGCACCATTCTTCAACTCCACACCATGCTTTTAAAGCAGCATTATTACATGTAAAAATATCTTAGATAATCTACAGGTAGCTTAGCATCCGTATTCGATTCACTAGTATCACTGTTAACAAAAGTTACCCCCCCCCCCAGGCAATACAAGCCTTGAACTAACTGTAAGCCTATCTGGTCTATACCAGCCATTCACATTCATCTTTACCGTAACTGTAACTGCCATTTGGAGTTTAGAAAAAAAAAATCAAACGAATTCGTAACTAAATGGGACGGAGGCGCGTGGTTCAGTGGTAAACCACGATTGCTAGCTCGAAAGCTTCGAGTTCATTTCCTTCTTACCAGCCGGTAGAACGCCCACCTAGCACTGGACAATAGTAAAAACATGGGACCACAAAGCTGACCACTTTCATATGCCTAAACCGTTATATAAACCGATAGATTTGAAAAAAAGGCAAAAAAAAAAAAAAAAAAAAAAAAAAAAAAAAAAAAAAAAACCAGCAAATCCTTCTTCATAAACAAAGAAAAACAGGAAAAAGCAACTTAAAACTAAGATGAAGCCCCTTGTCACCAAACTCCAAACTAGTGTTTAGAAATCCTGACGTCCAGAGGAAGATATAAAAATTCGGGATTTTCCACATTGGGCACACTCGAAAAGAACCATTAAAGCCACAAGCGAAGTATCAGAGAATACTAGTTTTAGCACTTTAGAGCATTCAATTAACTTAATTAAAATCTTAGAATCTTTACCAGCAGGATTTAAAAAAAAAATAATTAAATTAGATTTACCTGCACTCTTAAGTTTTGATCTGTCCAACATTTAAAAAAAAAATACATTTTTCTTTAAAACAAACCAAAATTTGTTTACATAAAAATTAACGTTTTAAAATTATTTTTAATGTATTGACGCTAGTCAAGAGAATTACGATCACCTGCTTAAACCTGGTCATTAAATTTTTAAACATCTGATTACCGACGGACATCTCAACACTAATTAAGTTTAATTGGCTCCCATTTAAATTAAGCGGAGAGGTGTGCATTTATCCGTAGACCATTATAGAACTTAAAATGAATGTAATTAATAAAAAATAGAGTGCCGTTAATTTTTTAGTAACCGTGTAGAGAAAAGTTGAAGGGGAGGGGGGGCGGGGGGGTTAAGAAGATAGTTAAGAATGGTTTTCAGTTATTGAGGCCTATGTTCCACAAAGAGTTAAGAAGACTAGATCTAAATAATTGCAGCTGTATTTAAAAAAAAAACAAATTAGATATTAAAACTGTATTTAAAAATCGAACCAATTTTTTAAACTGTTTAAAAAAAGGCAATACATATTTCAAATTACGAATTTTTAAAAATTGTCACTTCAGAGAAAAAATTTGATTATATGGACATATGATTTCAATTTTTCACATCAATAGTTGCTAAAGTTTAAATCATTGTTCCCGTCAGTTTGTTTAAAATAAAAACAAACAAACCAACACAAGGAGCGGTAAAAATCTGGCACTGGCTTGCATGTGTAATGTGAACAAAATGGCATCGAGTTTGGACGGGAGGAAAAAGCCCAGACGTAGGGAAGAAAAAACCTGCAGGCAATTCTATCCTAGGCATGGGCAAGCCTGAACTATTGGGAAGGGAATATTGATGGGAAATGTGGATGTTCTCATTAAAAGAACAAAGGGAGAGAACCGAGCTAGTGTTTTTTTTCTGTTTTTTTTGGTAATGTTTTTTAAACACCGCAAACCGGAAGTGGTGGTGATAAAAAAAGGGCAAAAAAATGTAATTAAAAATGAGGGGAATTTTTTTTTTAAAGAATAATATTATCTGTGCACTTGTTTAGATTGTCAATACAAACATATGCTTTGTTAAGAAAGGATAGAAATAATTGTATGAATATATGGTGAAAAATATATATCTCGTAAAAAAAATTCCATTTATTAATGATATGATAAAAAATAAAGCTATTTATCCTTATATTTTGACACTCTTTGCATAATGCAAAGCTATGCTTTTCGTCAAAGACACGAAAAAAAAAAAACGAAAAAAAAAACCAACCCCTTAATTTTTGCTTAAGCTGCGTTATTTTATTTAGCAACAAAGAATGTTTTTAATAAGAAAAACGATACAATATACCAAAATATCTGTGGATGTCTATGTCTACGTCTACGTCTATCTCTCTCTCTCTCTCTCTCTCTCTTTCTCTCTCTCTATATATATCTATATGTATAGACTTTTTATCAATAACTGTGCATTTTGACAGGATAAAAAGTCGTAATAATTTTTTTCTGGCTACGAATAAAAATGTACTATTCTTTAACTTTTTTATTTGCTGTAAATTAGATTGTATTGATTTTGGGGGCTACGTAACACGTCCGAAATTTCATAGGCTAACAGAATGTAGCAACGCACCCTCAAAAACGAACAACGTAATCGAACAGAATTGAATACTGGTCGAAGGTCAGTATCGGGAATACGGTCTGAGCATGCGCAGTCTCTGGCTCGCGGAGGAAACCTTGACCCACATAACGTTTAGCTGGTCATGGAATGACGAAATAAAGTTTCCATCCACCCAAAGGCACCAGTGGTTCTAGACGCATTTCTCGCTTGTGATCCGGTAATTTCCGGTCAGGTCGGAGGCTTGTTGGCATGGCAGAAGGGCGAGGTTATGCTGGGGGTGGTGGTGGTGGATGGGTGGGGGGGGGGGGGGGGGTAGAGAATGGGGTAGTGAAGAAGGTAAGCGAAAAGGGGTGGGTGGGGGTTCTTGTCTTGTTCTCATCTCCCTTCAGAACGCAGACACGATTTTGGTGGACTTGGGTTATTTCCCTTTCCCAGAGACAGCTTGGGTTACTTCCCTTCTCTGGACAGCTTACGATAATGGATTGCAGGGAATAACCCAATACAATGATGGGAGGTAACTAGAGTGATTATCCTATTGATTACTTTGATTTTTTTTACCCCTCCAAGCACTCTTATTTCCCTATTTTTAAATAAAAAATGCATTGAGAAATACATTTCAGTCTGTTCAGATTCATTTAAGACGATCGACGCTACTAGTAATTGTATACAAAAACAAATTAGAAACTCTCGAATGAAGTACAATGAAGCTGGGCAGAGTGCTGACCTGACCACGCTATCACTTCATTTACCGAGGACTCTGAAGCAGATGAACTCTACTTCATCTGCGCCATGTGCTTTGGGCACGAAGGGGAAATGAATATGTTTATAAGGGTCGACATTTTGATATATTTACAGTCGTATTATTCATAGACATGCGCAGCATTATATATATATATATATATATATATATATATATATATATATATATAGGCCTATATATATATATATATTTATACATATACATATTTATATATATCCACGTGACCTTTCACTTCCGTCTTGGTCGGTGTTAGCTCCACATATGCGAGTAAAGATCTTGCTCGAAGGCCGACTCGGAAACATTAATAGCCCCGGAAAAATATGAGTTAAAACGCAGAGTTCACACAGGTAAACTCTACTTTATCTGCTCTAATGACCAAATCCCAAAGGACAGTTACTTCTCGTACAATAATGAAGTTTTAGAATAATATATGTTTACAAAGAAACAAAGAGCGGTATGAAAATCAAGGAAAAAAAGTACAATTTAAAAAAAAAAAACAATAGCCATTCGAATTACAACCTACAACCATATAATAAGACGTATGTAATACTTAAAACAACAAAATATGACACTTGCAAAATCGTTATAAAAAAAAAAAAAAAACAACAATGCTTTATTTACAAAACGATACAAGAAACTTATACAACAACAGTTACAAAACAATACCAAAAAAAATATAACGAACAAAATACGACACTAACAAAACGATATTATAAAAAAAAAATGACGTCAACGCGGACCCAGCCAGGCAAATAAAAACACAAGCAGTTTTCTCGATTTGGCTCCGGAAATATAGTTTATTCAGGAGACGGCAATACGGGTGGAGTAGGGTGGAGTGGGGGGGGGGGGGAGGGGGCAGCCCCGGGTCGAGTTTTCTGACGTGGATAAATAAGGTCAAATCAATACTCGGTAGAGTTGGGAAGAGAATCGGCAGCAACGATTAGTCTCAGTATCGATGTATTCAGAAAATCGAACTATTATTTTTATTCATATTCCGTGGTAAGTAAGAACAAGAGGATTGATTCCCTTTTATGCCCTTAAAATAGTGAGGGAGGGGGGGGGGAGGGGAAGGGAAAGTAAAACAATGTCCTTTTTATCTTACTAATGTCGAATACCTGCAACTTAATTATCGTTAAAATTTACACGATCCTACATATTCCATATAGACCTACATTATATAATATATATATATATATATATATATATATATATATATATATATATATATATATATATTATATATATATATATAGTATTGTTTAATATAACCCAGTATTTTCTAATACAAAATGTTTGCCTAAACCCTAAATTTCGATAAATATTAATGTGTGCTGCACGCTAATTTCCCCGCCCCACAATGCATCTTTCATAATATTTGCTCACGTGATGGAATTTTTATATTCATGGGCACGGGAGTGAGCGTCAAGAAAAACAACACCATTTAGACTTACATTTTTTTTTCTGGGGGCCTAGTCGGACCCAGCTCTCGTTTCTTCGTCCGCTACTGACCTCTACAAACCAAACTGAACCAAGAGGCCCCACCCCTGAGAGTGTGACCCCCCTCCCCTCCTGTACCCACCACACCCCGGGCCGAGGGTGTCCTCTCGTCTGCCGGACGTGAGGAAACCGGTGCCGGCCTGATAATGAAATCTTCTCAGGTTGGAGGTCTATGGATGCACACGAGCCGCTGTGACGTCACACGGTTCTGACGGGGGAGGGGTGGGGGATGCGAGAGGGGGGGGGGTCTAGAAATAGAACCAAAAGTGTCGCCAGGTTTTGGCTCGCTGAGGTCAGGTTTTGGGTCGAGCTAGCTCAGCTAAAATCTGAGGTCTGGTTAGCTGTGGTCACGGGGAGTGGTGGTGGGGGGGGGGGGGGGGGGGGCAACGATGCTATTTTACGCTGTCTGACCTCTCGTTAGCAATCATGTGTATACACACCAGATTTAATCTTATAACCACGACACACGGGCTAAGGACAAATTAACACATCGGCTAAGGGACAACCCGACACACGAGCTAAGGAGCAAACAGACATATGAGCTAAGAAACAGACATGAGCTAAGGAACAAACCGACAGACACATGAGCTAAGGAACAAACTGCCAGACACATGAACAAACCGACACATCAGCTAAGGAACAAACCGACACATGAGCTAAGGAACTGACACATGAGCTAAGGAACTGACACATGAGCTAAGGAACTGACACATGAGATAAGGAACTGACACATGAGCTAAGGAACAAACAGACATGAGTTAAGGAACAAACAAACATGAGCTAAGGAACAAACATGAGCTAAGGAACTGACACATGATCTTAGGAACAAACAAAAATGAGCTAAGGAAAAAAATGAGCTAAGGAAAAAACATGAGCTAAGGAAAAAAACATGAGCTAAGGAAAAAAAATGAGCTAAGGAACTGACACATGAGCTAAGGAACAAACAGACACATGAACTAAGGAACAAACAGACACATGAACTAAGGAACAAACAAACACATGAGCTAAGGAACAAACACATGAGCTAAGGGCAAACAAACACATGAGCTAAGGAACGAACAGACACATGAGCTAAGAAACAAACTGACACATGAGCTATGGAACGAGCAAACAGACAAACACATAAGCTAAGGAACAAACCGACACATGAGCTAAGGAAAAAACACATGAGCTAAGGGCAAACAGACATGAGCTAAAGAACAGACAGACACTAGAACTAAGGAACAAACAAACACATGAGCTAAGGAACGAACAGACACATGAGGTAAGAAACAAACTGACACATGAGCTAAGGAACAAACAGACACATGAGCGAAGGAACAAACAGACACATGAGCTAAGGAACAAACAGACACATGAGCTAAGGAACAAACAGACACATGAGCTAAGGAACAAACAGACACATGAGCTAAGGAACAAATAGACACATGAGCTAAGGAACAAACAGACACATGAGCTAAGGAACAAACAGACACATGAGCTAAGGAACAAACAGACACATGAGCTAAGGAACAAACAGACACATGAGCTAAGGAACAAACAGACACATGAGCTAAGGAACAAACAGACACATGAGCTAAGAAACAAACAGACACATGAGCTAAGGAACAAACAGACACATGAGCTAAGGAACAAACAGACACATGAGCTAAGGAACAAACAGACACATGAGCTAAGGAACAAACAGACACATGAGCTAAGAGACTTACACATGAGCTAAGGAACAAACAGACACATGAGCTAAGGAACAAACACATGAGCTAAGGAACGAACAGACACATGAGCTAAGAAACAAACTGACACATGAGCTATGGAACGAGCAAACAGACAAACACATGAGCTAAGGAACAAACAGAAACATGAGCTAAGGAACAAACAAACACACAAACAGACACATGAGCTAAGTAACAAACAAACACATGAGCTAAGTAACAAACAGACACGTGAGCTAAGTAATAAACAAAAACAAGAGCTAAGGAACAACCCACGGACACACAACTAGAGGACAAAATCACCTACGCACACTTTTACTTTTAGCTCCAAAAAGAAAACAAGCGAAAACAAATCTGGCTTCTAGAAATAGCCACAAAACTAAATACGACTCGCATATTTCGGCAGAGAATCCGAAAATGGAAGTTATAAAATAAAATCAATTTCTATTTTGGATTCAAGTTAAATTAGAAATTAGAAATTTTCTTTTTATTCGCCATTACATAACGTGGATAAAATTGTCTTTAATTTAGCACAAAATGTTATTTTAAAACATGCATTGTAATGGGTTCGAAGTTAAATATCATGACAATAACATTCTTTTCTTCCAAAAATAAATCTAATTAGATTTTAAAATATTTCAACATGACGACTACAGTAGTCAGACCCTCCATGGGACAAGTGAAGTAGAGTGCATGTATATTCAGTTTCTTTCAGGCATCTTTTCTGGGGGGGGGGGGGCTTCGCTCTCCCGAACGAAATGAAATTTCTATAGAAAATATATACATTTAACAGTGTCCGCCCCCCCCTCCCCCCCCCCCCCCGAAGAAAGTCTACCGCCCCTCCCCAAAATCCCCCCCCCCGGGAGAAACACTGCCTATATTTGCTTCATCGGCATAAGAATGGATAGTGGTCAGCACTATGCCCAGGCGCTCGTTTTTTTTCCTAACTTGAGCTGGGTACCCATCTACTAACTTGAACCTGGAATCGAACTCGAGACTTTCGGGTTAGCAGTCTAGCGCTCTACTGCTAGGCGAAATAAATAGATTCAGGTGAACAGGTGATACGAAAAATTGACCTATAGTTTACCTTTCAGTTGTAGACTTACCATGTGGTTGATGGCGTTAGGATAGTAAACCATGCGTGAACTACGTCACAATTGCGCTTGTTTGGAGTCTTAGAGAGTCTAGTGTTTCAAAAACAGTCATTCATTTCCGGAAGATTTTTTAACCCACTCGCTGACGTCATTAGTTTACATACCGCGGTCATTCATTCATCAGCATACGTCAGTCATCTTCAACCTACGTCATATAAAAATATACCAGAAGGCATATAGTTCAAAGTGTGATAATCGGATGGAGATATCTGTCGTTGCTGTGTCGTCTTTTTACTGTTAGCGACCAAGACACAGGGGGCAGGTGAAGTAGAGCTCATCTGCTTCAATGGCCTCGGCATACAAGAAGATAGTGTGGTTTAGCACTATGACCAGTTGTCTTTGTTTATCTATCGTGAGTCAGGTACACCTCAAGCTAGGTGGTGTCCTATTCATGCTTACGTCATTTTTACGTAATTATCTACGTCACACCTTCACCAAAACATTTACCAAAAAAACAAGTTAATAAAAAGTCTAGTGACAATTTAAGCGCAATTTCCTTAATTAATTTTTTGTGACCGAACGAAAGGATATTTTTGAAAACTTTCTTCGGCAATATTGTTCTAAATTATGGCAGGAATCGATTGGTAAATGTTTCAAGTCGCTAAGTGGTCTGGTTGCCGAGATATGGGCCAAAAACTGCATTTTTTCGAGTTTTTTTGGCTTTTCCAGGAAATCCAGGAAGGAATTCCGGGAATTTTTTTGGCCCACATTCATCCTTCGAACTTGCTTAACATATTTGCTTTGGAACTAGTCCTCGATATTGCTTCGTTGAGGAGGAGATACGACTTAAAGCTGCGGACACACATCCATCCTTGACGAGTTAATAATCGCAATTGTCAGTATGGAAATTGCGCTAAAAATTGTTAGACTCGAACCCTGCATTGATAACATTAAAAAATTCTTAAAACTCAGTCAGTGAAATAAAGATAAACACAAACTACAAAATCTCAAACAAGTGCCGACGTCCCCGCCCAAATATCCATTCCCGTCTTGTGAAATGTTTTAACAAATTATGTCGTCTGCTAGGTGAGAGATACAACACGCTGGCTCAATAATAAGCTAATTAAAGATCGCCTAGAATACCTTCCTGTCGCCATTTTGGTCGCAAAATGTAGCGTACTTTTCATTAAAAAAAACCAACATAAAAAAAAACAACTAAAATTCACTGAAATAAAATGATTTATTTTTGTTTACGTACCAAGATACCTAAGGGAAGTAACTAGAGTAATACACAATTAAGTATAAATTTGTAGAGTCGTTAGCTACAGTGGGAGTTTTCTAAAGTACAAGGATGGGATAAAATGAAACAAAAAGACACATCTGCATTGGTGATGGTCGCATGAGATGGAACAATAAAATGACATTACAGGGAACATAAAGTGACGTGACAGGGAACATAAAGTGACGTGACAGGGAACATAAAGTGACGTGACAGGGAACATAAAGTGACGTGACAGGGACCATGAAGTGACGTGACAGGGACCATGAAGTGACGTGACAGGAACCATGAAGTGACGTGACAGGAACCATGAAGTGACGTGACAGGAACCATGAAGTGACGTGACAGGAACCATGAAGTGACGTGACAGGAACCATGAAGTGACGTGACAGGAACCATGAAGTGACGTGACAGGAACCATGAAGTGACGTGACAGGAACCATGAAGTGACGTGACCGGGACCATGAAGTGACGTGACCGGGACCATGAAGTGACGTGACCGGGACCATGAAGTGACGTGACAGGGACCATGAAGTGACGTGACAGGGACCATGAAGTGACGTGACAGGGACCATGAAGTGACGTGACAGGGACCATGAAGTGACGTGACAGGGACCATGAAGTGACGTGACAGGGAACATGAAGTGACGTGACATGAAACATGAAGTGACGTGACATAAAACATGAAGTGACGTGACATGAACCATGAAGTGACGTGACAGAGAACATGAAGTGACGTGACATGAACCATGAAGTGACGTGACATGAACCATGAAGTGACGTGACATGAACCATGAAGTGACGTGACAGAGAACATGAAGTGACGTGACATGAACCATGAAGTGACGTGACATGAACCATGAAGTGACGTGACAGAGAACATGAAGTGACGTGACATGAACCATGAAGTGACGTGACATGAACCATGAAGTGACGTGACATGAACCATGAAGTGACGTGACATGAACCATGAAGTGACGTGACAGAGAACATGAAGTGACGTGACATGAACCATGAAGTGACGTGACATGAACCATGAAGTGACGTGAGAGGGAAGTGACGTGACAGGGAGCATAAGTTGAACATACAGGGAACTGCCTACCCCCTTTCACCCCCCACCCTCATACCTCACCCCTCCCCCACATTCAACGAATCCTTGGTAAACATATGAGTACAAATATTCGACGAATGAACATTATACTTAACAGAATTATGTCGATTGAATGACTTATTGTCGATGTAAAGCATAATAAAAATCATAACAATGGAGACTACGAACGAAAGTTGTGATCGATATATTGATATAGAGAGATCGATAATTTTCATTTGGGTGCTATCACGTCCTTGAGACAATCTCGTCATGTTATTTTCTACGTTTTATAATCCATATATAATCCATATATAATCCATGTATAATCCATGTATAATCCATGTATAATCCACACAGCGATAAGTGGTTCTCATCACTGGTTTAAGTACTGCTATATTGGTCCGAAAAGAAAAAAGTTAATTTTTCTTACTTTAGTGTCTGATACGTTTTCAGCAGATGCATTTTGTTTACCAAATTGTAAGTGAATATTCCGAAATATAGGAGCTTTCTACAGTATGGTAGTTAAACAGCATCCCCATATTCTTGGACCTAACCCATCCCCATAACCTCGACCCTATCCTATCACACTCATCAACTTCAGTACTGTCGCGGTGTTAAAAAATAAATCTCTGACAAGGCGATGTTTTATTAACTGGTTCACTTAATTACTTGATTACTCATTTTGGTATAAATGTATAACATTTATAAGTAGCTTACTTGAAAAGCAATTCCTGATTAAGTACACAAAAATATTAACTAAAAAGCCCAAAGGTAAAAAAAAAAACAAAACAGTTTTGAGTTCTGTTTGGCGTTTGAAGTATTTGTTTGTTTGTCTGAGTCAAATCCTACCAGTTGGCCAAATGGGTTTTTCGTGTAGCAGTGGGAAAACCCAGATTATAAAATTAAATATGAGACAAACTATAAATAACAAAATAATATTAATAATAATAAGGAACGTTTACAGATCCAAGCTTAGTGCAGATCAACCACTCACCAACCCCCCCCCTTCCCCCCGACACCCAACTACGCGTCACATCAGTTCTTCATCACTACTCCACCAAACACAACACTCCAATTTCGCTTAACCCCTACCTCATCATCTAGATCAGTGCTTACTCAGTATAGTTTTCGTAAATAAATTTTAAAAAATAAAAGAGATAAAAAGCAATACAGCATGTAAGTCTAGTGTATTTGGGTTGCCCATCCCCCTCCCTCCCTCAACATCCCCCCCCCCCCCACAGACTTTAGAAATTGCCAGCCCATCGCCTCTGATTTATGCCATTGTCAGATAAATGGTCGGACTGGCATCCCCTGGGCTATTAGGGTGAAGACCAATGTCCATTTGACTTGTTAGACCAACACTGACCGGTGACGCCTCTTCTTAATTTCAGGCGTGTGGTCAGCGGATTTATGTCAGAGTGGTGCCAGACGGGCCTGGTACTGATTTGGGTGATGTGGGGTGGGGGCCGGGAGGGTGGAGGTGTGGGTGTTGGGTGGAGGTGTGGGTGTTGGGTGGGTTGAGGTGTGGGTGTTGGGTGGGTGGAGGTGTGGGGTTTGGGTGGAGGTGTGGGGGTTGGGTGGAGGTGTGGGGGTTGGGTGGAGGTGTGGGTGTTGGGTGGAGGTGTGGGTGTTGGGTGGAGGTGTGGGTGTTGGGTGGGTGGAGGTGTGGGTGTTGGGTGGGTGGAGGTGTGGGTGTTGGGTGGGTGGAGGTGTGGGTGTTGGGTGGAGGTGTGGGTGTTGGGTGGGTGGAGGTGTGGGTGTTGGGTGGGTGGAGGTGTGGGTGTTGGGTGGGTGGAGGTGTGGGTGTTGGGTGGGTGGAGGTGTGGGTGTTGGGTGGGTGGAGGTGTGGGGTTTGGGTGGAGGTGTGGGGGTTGGGTGGAGGTGTGGGGGTTGGGTGGAGGTGTGGGGGTTGGGTGGAGGTGTGAGGGTTGGGTGGAAGTGTGGGGTTTGGGTGGAGGTGTGGGGTTTGGGTGGAGGTGTGGGGTTTGGGTGGAGGTGTGGGGTTTGGGTGGAGGTGTGGGGTTTGGGTGGAGGTGTGGGGGTTGGGTGGAGGTGTGGGGGTTGGGTGGAGGTGTGGGGGTTGGGTGGAGGTGTGAGGGTTGGGTGGAGGTGTGGGGTTTGGGTGGAGGTGTGGGGGTTGGGTGGAGGTGTGAGGGTTGGGTGGAGGTGTGGGGTTTGGGTGGAGGTGTGGGGTTTGGGTGGAGGTGTGGGGTTTGGGTGGAGGTGTGGGGGTTGGGTGGAGGTGTGGGGTTTGGGTGGAGGTGTGGGGGTTGGGTGGAGGTGTGGGGGTTGGGTGGAGGTGTGGGGGTTGGGTGGAGGTGTGGGGGTTGGGTGGAGGTGTGGGGGTTGGGTGGAGGTGTGGGGGTTGGGTGGAGGTGTGGGGGTTGGGTGGAGGTGTGGGGGTTGGGTGGAGGTGTGGGGGTTGGGTGGAGGTGTGGGGGTTGGGTGGAGGTGTGGGGGTTGGGTGGAGGTGTGGGGGTTGGGTGGAGGTGTGGGGGTTGGGTGGAGGTGTGGTGGATTGGGTGGAGGTGTGGGGAATGGGTGGAGGTGTGGGGGTTGGGTGGAGGTGTGGGGATTGGGTGGAGGTGTGGGGATTGGGTGGAGGTGTGGGGGTTGGGTGGAGGTGTGGGGGTTGGGTGGAGGTGTGGGGGTTGGGTGGAGTTGTGGAAGTTGGATGCTAGTATGGGGGTTGGTGGTTGGTATGGAATTTAGTGGTGAGGGAGTTTAGTTGTTAGGAAAAAAGAGTTTACGGTACTATTTGAGAAACAGTTCAAATCTTTATTAAAGATTGACCCTTGAGCCAATGTTTTGTAACAAACTACTACTAATCATTGAACCGATAAATTTCATAAATCACAACGACACAAAAGACGAAGAAATTTCATAACAAATCATTACTAAACAAAAGACCATCAGCAGCCGCCTAAGTGTATCAGAACAGATCAATAACTCCCAATCAATATCGATGATTTAGATCTGTATCGATCGTCGTACTGCGGATAGCCCAACTAAGAACTGATGACAGACCTAAGTGACGAGGCAGGTTAAGAAGAATTTACAATTTCTTCTATTTTAGTTTTAGACGGGGTATTGTAATGGCCGCACTATCCAGTCCACTACTTTATATTGCTCGGTCGTCTTTGTTGATCTAGCACTTGAAATGCGAGACTGAAATAAAGCGAGAGTCATCTCCCCTTAACTTTCACGTCTATTAGTGTAAAACAGTGAGGATTGGGGGTGTCAGTTCCATTGGAATCGAGCTATAGAAATCTTAGGTAAGTTTGTGACAAAACCGCTCGATTTTCGAAAAAAAAAACAGAGACAAAAAGCTATTTAAATATGTTTCTTTATGATATTATGATATAAAATTAACAAATTTTCAAGTTTTTTGACAAACCGGACATCAAGTAAAGTACCACTTCATATCCAAAGTTGATAAAAAAAGGTTGTGATCCAACATGGAATGGTGTGGTGAGCAGTAGAGAACACGTCATGATTCGATTGACCGGCTTGATGAAATATAACATAATATTTAAACTATAAAAACTGAAAAAAAACATTCAGTGTCGTTCCATACATGTTCGTAAGAAACGCATAAAGTGGATCTTCACTAAACAAGTATCGTTTAGGCGGGGCCGTACTATAAACTTTTCCAGCGATTTATTTTAAAGGTCGAACATTCGAATACGTTTCAAATACTTTAAAAAATATGTATTCTTACTTGTTTAAAAAAGAAAACAAACGTATGAACTATTATTATAGCGTTTTCTTAGGTCTGATCTTGTCTCCTACTGAGGTGCGGCATACCCAGTTTAGAACCCCAGCTACATATGATGGCCCGGATTTGTTTTAGGGTCGCAGGATACCCATTTTAGAACCCCTGCTACATATGTGATGAATGGCCCACATTTTTGGGGGGTCTCGGGATACCCATTTTAGAACCCCTGCTACATATGTGATGACCCGCATTTTTTGGGGGGTCGCGGGATACCCATTTTACACCCCTGCTACATATGTGATCGATGGTATTTTTTGGGTCGCGAGGTACCCATTTTAGAATCACCGCTACAAATGTGATGGCCCGCATTATTTTGGATATTCAAACTAATTTGTGATAAAATAATAATAAGTGTCCGTTTATTCGGACAAAGTGGTAAATTTAATTGCCATAGCTGCTGGCTGTTACTAAGAAGTGGCTAATTATACGTGCTTGTCTGATGACTCTAATTAGCTTATACCGGAGGGTAGAGAGAAATAGCTTCGGGAATATCCAGTGGGACGGGTCTGTGTAGATTGCTTTAAAAGGTTAGGAAGGAATTAAAGAACATTTTATTGCGCTGAATATAGACGACATAGAAAAGGTGGTATTTGGGATGGAGGATCGTGGTGTATTATTGGCGTGGATTGGTGTTTGGGTGATTGTGGTGTATGATTGGTGTGTGTGGGTGATTGTGGTGTATGATTGGTGTGGATGGATGTTTAGGTTAGGTGATTGTGGTGTATGATTGGTGTAGATGGGTGTGGATGGGTGTTTGATCGTGGTGCATGATTGTGTGGATGGGTGTTTGGGTTCGGTGATTGTAGTGTATAATTCATATGGATGGGTGTGGTTAGGTGATCGTGGTGTATAATTGGTCTGTATGTTTAGCTATTTACATAGCTAAAAGTAAAGATACCTATATAGTCCTAGCGATCCATTTTGCAGATGAAACAGAGTTGATATTTTTCTTGACCTCGGAATATGAAGAAATGACTTGGTCAGCACAATGCCCAGCGGCCTTAGTTTCCCTAACGTCATTTGGGTACTCAACAGAGCTGGGAGGACTTACTTAAACCCGGATTCGAACAGAGACATTTCGGTTAGTAGTCTAGCGCTCTACCGCTAGGCCAAGCCGTCCTTTAATATATATTAAAATATAATAACTGGTAAAGAAAGGAGCTTTCTGTTTCATATTGGATAGGTGTAAGGAACAATAAAGATAAGTATTTATAAGAGTTAATATAATCGAGACAAAAAATTAAGACAAGAGATAAAAGAGATAAATCGGACATAAAGTGAAACAAAAAGGTAGAAGAAGTGAGACTTTGACGAAATGAAAAAGTGAGATAGTGAAAATATAGACGGAAAATAGTGATATTTTTTCTAAAGAGAAAGAAATGAATGAAAGAATCAACCTAGAGAATGTGTGAGTGAGAGAAGATGCGAGAGGACGTGTGAGTGAGAGAAGAGGTGAGTGGACGTGCGAGTGAGTGATCCTCTCCCCAGGAATCCTAACTTGACCTCTGTATTTTGCATAACCAGCGACTCGATCAGTCTAAAGCTGACCCGCGGATCAGTTATTTCCCTTATCGTATCAATTACCGCCGACTGATTACAGAGTCTTGGCCGGGCACGGAAAGGTCAGGGGTCAAAGGGTTTGCAGTGTAGCTGGTAAACAACTGATCTTGTGACTGCAAGGAAAGTTTTTTTTTTACGTCAAGATCGGGGAAAATTACCCATTAAACAAGGGAAATTTAAAAAAAAATTATTTGCGGAATTTTTAAAAATTTCAACAAGTGAAATTTTTTTCCCACTAACTTTTTAGACAAGGTTATTAAAATATTACGCAAGAAATCTTTCATTATCATTATAATCATCATCATCATCATTATCATCACCATCACCATCATCATCACCATCATTATCATTACCATCATCATTATCCCCTTCACCATCATCATTTCTGTGACCACCTTGTGGAACACAGGGACGCAACCACACCTCTCCAATGTACTCGGTTCTGGGCGATTCCTCAGTTGGGCCCACGTCATTCCGGCTGGTGATGTTGCTAGTTGGTTTATGCAGGGAGTGTCCACACCCCCCCCCCCATTTGCTCTTTTGCATTTCAAGGCCAACAGGATCTTGTCCAGTTTTTCTCCTCTCCACAGTTCAGCATTGGTAATTTTTTTCAGGCCACCTTATGTTCAATATGCGGAGGAGGTATCCGTTAATGAAAGTCTGAAGTTTGTTGTTATTTGCTGTGGTAGGCCTACTCTCCACATCTCATAAACATAGAAAAGAATATAATTCACATTACTGATAAACAGTTGTGTTTTGGAAAGTAAGAAAGCTTTACATGTTGAAAATGAGTTCATTTTTTAAAAAAATCACTTTAAAAATACTACATAAATAGACAATTCCTTGAACGCAAAAAAAAAAAAACAAAAAAAAAAAAACTAACCTTGATACGATCACATCTTTTACTATAGAAAATAAAATACAGCACATCACGGATCATCTTAAAAAAAACAGTGAACTGTTTTTCACTCACCAAATGGATTATTCAGCGTCCCTTTTCAATGCGATTTACAACACTTCTAGAAAAATCGGAGTAATTTTACAGGGAAATCATTTTTCAACGTGAGGACGTATTAAAATAAAAAAAAAATCACGTGCAAATGGTTGACCCCAGTGCACCGGACAAACACAGCAAGGCGTTAAATGGTTCAAGTTCGTGTGGAGAAAGTTGAGGAAATAATGTTACAAAAATATTTCCAGTGCTAGCGGGCAAAAATATGGACCCGCTGTAATAATAATTTGAATGGGAATTCAACAGCAGCTGAAATGGAGTTTTAAGAAGTAGTTTACAATGGGAATTTAAGCAGAAGGTCTATCTTATGAAGCAAAACTTACTCAATTAAGGTTTGAATCATTTAAAAAAAACTACTCAGTGATTTAAAAGGTATTTTGTAAAGCCGAATAAAAAGTATTTTATAATAGGTATTTTATAAATAGGTATTTTATATCAGACATATTAAAACAACGTGTTGTAATGAACATTTATAAATATGTTGTAATGGCAATTTTTAAAAGAGCAATAAAAGGTTGAAAAAGTATGTCATAACGTGCATTTATGATTATATATATATATATATATATATATATATATATATATATATATATATATATATATATATATATATATATATATATATATATATATATATATATATATAGATATATATATATATATATATATAGATATATATATAGATATATATATAGATATATATATAGATATATATATAGATATATATATAGATATATATATAGATATATATATAGATATATATATAGTATATATATATAGATATATATATAGTATATATATAGTATATATATAGTATATATAGTATATATATATATAGTATATATATATATGTATATATATATATATATATATATATATATATATATATATATATATATATATATATATATATATATATATATATATAGTATATATAACATTTAAGCTATATTCTTCTTAAAATCGGTATCAGAATATTATTAAAAGGGGCAGTAAAAATTTTTAATTCATAGATAGAAAATTGAACTTAAACCTGCGTTTGACAACTTTAATGATACTCTGCAAAGTGTATTCAATATAATTTGAACAACGAAATAGCTTAGTTATGTCGTGTTGTATGGGTCGTTCATATGACGTCACAGTCCAGAAGGGTGGGAGAATTTGGACGATTGTGACAAGAAATGAACGGATGGGTTCAGAAGGTGTGACGTTATACCTGGATTTAATAAACTTTTGCAGCTGTTCCGAGCTCTGAAACCACGTGAACTGATTATTACATTTGAACTGTAAGATCAATGATTAAGTTACATGTAGGATATTATTTAAAATGTTCGACCTTTTACAGGTGTCGGCAACCTTTTGAGAGGAAGAGCCAAAAGTTACAATTTTAAAAATTTCTCAGTTTTTAAAGAGCCACTAACATTTTTATTTCAATATTATATTTAATTAGGATATATATATATATATATATATATATATATATATATATATATATATATATATATATATATATATATATATGTAACTAGTGTAGTTACTAAAGACGATTGATAAGAACGCAATACAGTCTGTCAACTAAGACACGATCAAGGCCAAACTGGGCTGATGCAACGGATGCAGGTGGTGTGGACTGATAACGAATATAAAGCCACTGCGTAGTTGGGAAGCGATACGACAGAAGTGCGGAGTTGATAGTTGTCACAGACTGTATAATTAGGTATGTTTATATTATTGTGTTTTACATGAAGTTGCATGAATGAAGAGTACCTGGCTAGCGGAAGGACTGTTTGAGCGATCGTCATGTGTTTTTCCATGTTTTTGGGTGAGATCGCTCATGTACGTAAGGGGAGAGAAAGTAGTGAATAAAAGGGAGAGCAAAAAGGTGAACGGGGGTTGTGTGCTAGGACTTGGGACTGGAACGATGACAGTAAATGTAAGATGTCTCCATGACTTGGAGTCGTGATTATTATTTGTACCTATATCAGTTGATCTTCAAATATGGATGTACCACGGATTTATCTGTACATAGTGTAAATAAAGTTGTCATTTGAAGTTGCCACTGTTGCTCGTGTTCCTGTATGAAAGCTAACCCACAACAACAAAGAATCCATGTTGTTACATATGGTGTCAGAAGTGGAGGCAATAAAGTGATGTTGCTACATTGTATTACTGTTACTTATGATGTCACAAGTGGTTGAAGAATTGGTGCTACATATGTCAGAAATGGAGATATTACAGTCTGTGGTCTTCCACTGTTTACCAAGTACGTCAAGTTCTTGAAAGTCATCTATCTACACTCAAGTCAGAAGGGTTGCTGTAGTCAAGTCAGACGTCTTGTTCAAGTCAAGTCATCAACGTGATAATTTTTATCACCTTATTTCGATATTGTCTCACCAATGTCGAGTAAATATCGTCTGTGTGTTTTTTCTGTTTGGATTTAGCCGATCAAGTCTTAGTGTTTTCTTTTCTACTGTTTGGATTTAGCTGTTCAAGTTTTTTCTATATGGATTAGCTGTTCAAGTTTTTCTACTGTTTGGATTTAGCAGATCAAGTTTATTTTTGTAACTGTTCCTAAAGATGTCTTATCTAAAACTGGACAAATTTCTACTCTGTAACAGGCTACTAGAACTATTTTGAATTTTTTCAACTTTTTGGAATCAACAAAGTGAACTATTTTTTGTCAACTAAGACACGATCAAGGCCAAACTGGTCTGATGCAACGGATGCAGGTGGTGTGGACTGATAACGAATATAAAGCCACTGCGTAGTTGGGAAGCGATACGACAGAAGTGCGGAGTTGATAGTTATGATGCCGGATAGAAACGATTACGAATACGAGGGATATAATAAGACTGCAGGACAGAAGAGCAGAACAGAGTTGAAGACTGAACTGTAGAGACGTGTTTTGATTTGTGAGAATAGGTTTGGAAGCCCGAACCATGGACTCGTGTATTCTGATGTGTGAGAACTAGTGAGGACAGTGGGGGTCAGTTGGTTCATTGTATTCTTGTGGAACATTGATGCATTGCTATGTGGAGCATTTCTATTGATTCATTTAATAAAGAGATAAATGTAAACCTGCACTTCCGAGTATCTGTATTGTGGTTGATGTTGTGTGCTGGTCAAAGATAGCACAAGTAAATAGACTCGGTAACATTTGACGTTGCGAGTAAATACACTCGGTAACATATATATATATATATATATATATATATATATATATATAATTTAAAAAAATATATTTAAATATGAAATTATATTTATTCATATAAAACATACACATGTTTCGCACAAAAAATATTAAAGTATTTTAGCTAGTTCTGCTAGGATAATACAATCAATTATCAAATTATATAACTAATTATTGAATAATTTTTACAATAGTTTTGCCTTGCATGCCATTTGAAAGTTTGATTAAATCTGGATCATAACTTGTTTTCAGTTTCAAGCACGCCTTTAAATTTTTATTTGTTAGTTGCATTCTTTCTTTACTTTGTATTATATTCATGCAAGAAAACGCTTGCTCGCATGAATATGTTGACCCGAAATCCGTCAGCACTCCATATGCAAACTTCTTCACCTCACTGTATCATCCTGCAAGACTATTCCATGCGTCACATACGAGTGCCTCAACTCGCGGCATTTCTTTTAGAGCTGTCCACTTGTGCAGCGTAACATGCATGTTTTACTGGACCTTCAACTATTTTTCCTTGCACTTGAGTTCTATGAATTTACCGTTCCACAAGTGTGTCGTTTTCAGATCCAGGACTTACATTTCATTGAACCAGCATCAATTCCAAACAGCTCAAAGTTAATCTCATTTGTTTTTGTGTTGAGGGAATCTACGAACGTCAGAGAACTTGCATTTGCTTTTAATTGTTCAAATCTCTCAGTGAATCCATCCTTCATTTTGTTTATTTTAATGCTGAAGTAATTCATGTTAATAGTTGCATTGGTTTCATCACGATATTTTTTTTTTCCAGATTTTTCTAAATTAAGTAATTTACCGCTCTCCGTGTCTTCAACACATTTTTTAAATTTTTTTTTCGAAAAAAAATCGGGATCAGAGTGTTTCTTCCAGGCATCACTTCGGGACCCCCCCCCCCCCTCCCCCACCCATCCCCAGAAGAAAGTCTACCGCCCCCGAACGAAAAGGAATTTATATAGAAAATATACACTTTTAATATTGTCCGCCCCCACCCAATCCCCCCGTTTTTTTTTTAGAAAAAAAGTCTGGAAGAAACACTGTTCGGGATTGACAATTTAATAGGAAGTCCATTGAAATAGGGAGTAACTAAACATTCTAATAGAAGAGCGAGTGATTATTGTTTATATTTATTATTATATAGTTTTTAGAGAAATATTTTTATGAGTTTTGAAATTAAAATAAGTATTAATATTTGTTCATGGAGCTGAAGACTCGCATCTTGCCATTTAAAGAGCCGCATGTGGCTCGCGAGCCGCAGGTTGCCGACCCGAGAGAGGGAGTAACGTAAAAAATTGGGTCCACCCACTGTCAAATTAGATTTAGTTTTTTTTTACATTTGAAACAAATATGTTGAACAACAACCCCACCTTAATAAATGATAATAGAACTGAAAACTTCCATTATTAATAAGTTTGGAATTTACTAAAGCTAACATTTTTTTTCTTTTTAACTAGAGTCAAATATGAATCATAAAGCACATATCAATTCTAAAGTTTAAATAATTTTTCGTACACTGTATTTTATTATAAATTTGTGTCTAAACAAAAATAATGATATAAGTATTTATTAAGACACTTTTAAATTTATTTCTTACATAAACGACATTTGCGAATATAATTATGTTTCTTTCCCTTGCCTATTCAGAGAATGTATATGGGAAGTAACTAACGCAGACTAACTGGTAAAGATAGCTAGAGATGGAAGCTTAATATTTGAGACAGAAATGGAAATTTAAAATTTAAAAAAAAATTTGCAATATAGTATGGGCTAGGTTGTGTGTGTGTGTGTGGGGGGGGGGGGGGGTGAGGGGGAAGGGGCAAAGTGTGACGCTGGGGAGGAGTAAAGGGAGTAAATGTCATATTTTAAAAAGGACTACACGAGAAGTTAAACACTGACACTGTGATGGTTAACGAACAAGAATCACAGCCAAGTTTACAACGTTCGCCGGATCGAAACCATACACGTATAGATTTTGTGTTTGTTTTGGTGGTGATGTAGATCCGAGCGATCGAGAAAGAAAGAACAGCTTCCTGTTTACATCATCACACGTGAGCTGGGGTTGTCTGCCCGTGGTGTGTCGGAGTGTTTGTTTACCCACGTTCCAACTATTAGGTAGCAGCCAGTGAATAGAACAAAGGGAGGTAAACATTAAACAAGGGGAAGACATCTGACAGGGGAGACAAGAAACAAGAGTAGTTTTGTTTTTTTATACAGAGCTTTAGCTATACTCACTGTTGACGAGATTCACTATGCATTACATAAATTAGTCACAGATTTTTATTCATATTAAATTACATTTTAAATTTTCTTTTTTTAATTGATTTATATAAAAAGAAATGCAATGTTATATATTTTTTACATTTTTACCTGTGTCTTATAATTTTACAAATAGTACAATATAAGTTAACAAACTATCTGTATTGGTCACACCGGATTGATTCGGTCTAAAAACGAATCTCTTCCTCTCACGACCTGTAAAAAATTTCCAGACAACCCCCCTCCCCCATAGCTACAGCTACCACAAGACAACAATCACTGTTCAAAGAATCTCTCTCTCCCCCCCCCCCCCCCCAAGACAATAGGAGTAAACTAGATCTTCAAGATCTGAGGCCGAACCGAAAGCCAAATGTAGAACCGAGAAGATTACGCATCATCCAGCACGATATTCAATAAACGCCGACCCTAAAGCCAAAAAGTAAGACCCCACCTCTCTCCGGATCCTCCCCCTCACACCCCCCCCCCCCAATAAAAAAAACCAAAATAAAATAAATATAAACGAATAAATAAATGAATAAATATGCCAAGTCTATAAAGAAGAAAATATTGCATACTGTAATCATTTTTAAAGTCGACAGAACACAAAACCAAAAACGCAATGAAGCGCAACACAACCGCAACACAAACATAACACAAACATAATTAATCTAAAAAAAAAGCTCCCTAAAAACATAAACACAACATAAACTCACTACAAACACAACACAAACACCCTACAATCACAAACACAACACAAACACCATACAAACAATACAATCAACACACGAAACACAAAACGAATTAGAAAATTGAAAAATAACTTTTAAAACAAACCCTCACAAAAGCAATTAACAAGCACGTAAGTCGATACCCGGCCACCAATATCAAATTTATTAAATATGCCTGGTTATTCTAAAACATCAATAATTTAAACTTCATTACTAGAAATATCTCATTTCACCACGTCATATGAAAGAAAAAAAAATAATTTCAACTACGCCAAAAATAAATATCGAGGACAGCGGAGACTGAAAACAGATTCAAAAGACATTTTTTTAATGCAAAGAGAAAAGCTTAATGATTGGATGGTTTTGTATCATGTGACACTTCCTTTAATAGCACTATACAGAATTCTTAATGTCCGTCATCTGAAACGGTGGTTACCATGGCGACAGGTATACGTGTGTACGTGGGAAAAGAGAAGGGTATTGGGTTGGTTTGTTAATAATATCAGTAATAGCCTCGAACTAGTTTTTTTTTTCTAAGTGTTTGAAAGCGTTTATATCGGAGATAATAATTATATTTTGAGCGTAACAGTAGTTAACGGTTTGTAATAGAGAGGGGGGGGGGGGTGGGGGTAGCTCAAGACAGTGGGTGGACCTAGATTGTGGGTGGACCTAGATTGTGGGTGGACCTAGATTGTGGGTGGACCTAGATTGTGGGTGGACCTAGATTGTGGGTGGACCTAGATTGTGGGTGGACCTAGATTGTGGGTGGACCTAGATTGTGGGTGGACCTAGATTGTGGGTGGACCTAGATTGTGGGTGGACCTAGATTGTGGGTGGACCTAGATTGTGGGTGGACCTAGAGTGTGGGTGGACCTAGATAATGGGTGGACCTATAGTGGGTGGACCTATAGTGGGTGGACCTATAGTGGATGGACCTATAGTGGGTGGACCTATAGTGGGTGGACCTATAGTGGGTGGACCTATAGTGGGTGGACCTATAGTGGGTGGACCTATAGTGGGTGGACCTATAGTGGGTGGACCTAGATAGTGGGTGGACCTAGATAGTGGGTGGACCTAGATAGTGGGTGGACCTAGATAGTGGGTGGACCTAGATAGTGGGTGGACCTAGATAGTGGGTGGACCTAGATAGTGGGTGGACCTAGATAGTGGGTAGACCTGGATAGTGGGTAGACCTGGATAGTGGGTAGACCTGGATAGTGGGTAGACCTGGATAGTGGGTGGACCTAGATAGTGGGTAGACCTGGATAGTGGGTGCATTGGATATTGGGTGAATTGGACAGTGGGTGAACCTAGATAGTGGGTGGACCTAGATAGTGGGTGGACCTAGATAGTGGGTGGACCTAGATAGTGGGTGGACCTAGATAGTGGGTGGACCTAGATAGTGGGTGGACCTAGATAGTGGGTGCATTGGATATTGGGTGAATTGGACAGTGGGTGAACCTAGATAGTGGGTGGACCTAGATAGTGGGTGGACCTAGCTATTGGGTGGACCTAGATAGTGGGTGGACCTAGATAGTGGGTGGACCTTGCCATTGAGTTGACCTAGTGGACTTGGACATTTCACTTACGACATTAGGTTACATTGACAAAATAACACGAACATCGGGCTGAGAACCACTCATGAACCGTATCCAGCTTCATAAAAATATTTCACCAGAGACAACAGCTTTTTTTTTTAAATAAGTAGAAGCTGCCTACCTTTAACCTTAAGATTTAGCAACAAACTTTTATAGTTAATTATCTGACAGACCATTCCTTTTGCTTCTTTATACCACATAATATTCCGCGAAGGAAGTGCGCCTTCCGTGGTAAACCACAGGTCTAAAGATTCGATCTTTGCGGGTCAGAGGAAGAGTAACGACCTAGTTTACGGTGACCTTTGTATGACCAGGTGCCATGTCGTGACGTAGCAGCTGCTATAATTTTCTAGAAAAATATATTTATGTCAGCTTTTATCTAAATTAGTCACGACAAACCTTTAAAAAAAACACTACGAAAAAAAATAATGTAATCGTATTATTTTTTTTAAGCGCAAAAGAGCGGCATCGCTACAGAATATTGTGTGTGGGTAGGGGAAATTGAACTGTTGGGGAATTTTTAGAAGTGTCGTTGCCATTTACGTAGTGTGTAGTATTGAATATGTTTGCCATATAAAGTAATCATAAGTAATTTGGACCCCCAATGAAGCCCGTTAACTGGAGACAGCAGCCCATCTAGGAGAGACAACTCCAAATTTAAACAAGTGCTGCATTGTAGTTTGTTCTTTGAAGCAAATCCAAGCAAGCTGAAGTCGTAGTCAACGAATGGGCCACAAAAGCGTATAACATGCTGACAGATAATGTTTAATTATGTTGGAGGGAATCCATTCTAATTTTACAATTAAGGAAGAAGAAGCTAAAGACAAGAAAAATTATATGACTAATTCCGTGAGTTCAAACATTAAAAAATATATAATTTAACACTAGTTTTGTGGTCAAGTTTACATTATCTAACGCAAGGGTTGTGTTAGCACATTAAAGTAAAGAAACAACCTACATAACATATCGCTATTCACGTTTTTATTCAAAGGAAAAATTATTGCTGTCATAGCATCCACCGAAAATAGCTCAGAAATTGGATGCAATTAAAAAAAAACAGGTTGATGTAAACACGCTCTTTACAAGATTGATTTACACCAAAAACAGACGCGTTTTAATTTTCTTTACAGATTTATTTCCCCGCGAGGTTAGGTCGATGGTAATTAGAAAAAGCTGTAGGTAGAAAAAAGAAATACAATAAGTTATTACAACTTTAATAACAGTGTATGAAGGTTACGGCTAGGCGGTGTCGCCGATAACATGTGCTTCCGCTTCTCTCATAAACTTAAAAATATAGGTTACCCCTTTCGAAATTGGTAACCCATGGATCAGGTGAAGTAGAGTTCAACTGATTCTTCTGTATATGAAGAGACAGTGTGGCTAGAACTATACCGAGACAACTAAGTAAAGTTTAACCCTTTCGAGGCTGCTAGCCCATGGATCAGGTGAAGTAGAGTTCAACTGATTGTTCTGTATATGAAGAGACAGTGTGGCTAGAACTATACCCAGACAACTATATTTTCCGTAACGTTAATCAGGTACTTATCATAACTGGGTGGACTCAAAGACGTCATACGGATCCATAACTCTTTGATATTTTGGCTAACAGTCGCACGCTCTATTCTTCAATTACCATTTATTACGCTACGACGTAGAATCGACAACTCTAAAGTTTTCTATATGGAAACCGTGCACTTGGTTCAAATGAGCCCACCCAGCATTTAAGTAAATACTATATCAGATATTTAGTCTCATGTCATATATATTTTAATTATATAAAAATAATGTTATAATGTTGATAAGATGAACGTATGGTACTTATCCCAGTCAGGTAAACTCAAATCTGTTTGATGTTTAATAAAAATGTAATAGAAAATAAATGAATTACTATGTATTCCATTGAACACTGTAACCAGTTACCAAAAGGCTATGACTCACAACAATAAATGATTTTATCATACTTGCTGGGAGCAGTTAGAGAGAAAGATGAACTCATTTTTTTTAAAGTCCATCTCGAGAAGACGAGAAGTTAATTATTTTAATGAAAAATAATTTTATAACGGTTGCTAGGCGACCACAGCGAGTCAGAAATAAACACGGTCAACTGCTGATTGGATGTAGTCTGGTGTGTAAGAAGTGCATGATGGGTAAAGTGTTATGTTATGGGGGAGTGTTATTGTCACATGGCGGGGCGGGAGAGGGGCGACAGTACATACACAACGGGGGCTGTATTGTCATATGGGGGGGGGGGTACCGTCACAAGGGGGGTAAAATCACAAGGGGGGCGGCATTACTGTCACGAGGTGGCGGAACAGTCACGGGGGGGGGGGGGGGTGAACTGTCACTAGTCGGCGGTATTGTCACGTGGTGAGGGGTGGTATAATCACAGGGGGTCGGTACTGTTGGATGGGCGGTATTGTCATATTGTGATGGGCGGTATTGTCATATTGTGATGGGCGGTATTGTCACAATGTGGGAGCGGATGATATTGTTAAAGAGGGGGGGGGTGCGATATTTTAAAACTGAGGGAGCGGTATTGTCATATTTCGGGGAGGTATTGTCTAATGGGTTGAGGTTTGTGGTATTGTAACATAGGGTCGCAATATTGTCTTCCAGATTCTACACCTAATGGTGTAGAGAGTTGCATTATGTCCCCGGTTGAAATGGAACCCATCAACCCATTATAACGCTAGTTCTTTAGTCACCATAAGGTTGTTATGCTTGGAGTGATAGAAACAGACCCCCACAGGACAGAAGCGACCACTAGTATATGGTAATCAAACCGGTATCCAAACAGGATAGCAGAGGCATAGCGACGGGGGCGGGGTACATATGTACTGGGCGCCGACCCTAGGGGCGCAAAAATAAGCTTATTTTAGCTGCTATTTTGAATTATAAATATAAAAAGTATATGGGGGGGGGGGGCGCCAAATTGAAAGTATGTCCCCGGGCGCCGGGAGGGGTCGCTACACCTCTGACAGATAGTCGGAGTTTGCCGTGTTGATGCCTGCCTGGCTAATGGGAGACAACTCATGAGCCAGTGATGTCCGAAAAAAAAATGATAAAAGCAGACCACAAACCTCAATTAAAATCATTAAAAGGTTTCAAGGATAATTTTAAGATATTTTTTTCTTTAATTGCTTGCAAATTAATCAATCGGAAACTAGGAAAAAAAATTAATTTGAAAAAAAAAAATTAATATTCGGTGTTGGCCATTATATTTGACCCAGTTCACAAGAAACAAAAGCGCACCAGCTTGTAAAGAAATGTGAAACATAGTGACATCATACATTGTTGCATCGAGGTTTTACAACCCCCCACCCCCACCTGACCTAACTTACCAGTGACGTATTTCTCATTTATCAAAATAATTAACTTCTAGAAAAGAAAGATTTCACTTTCACGCGGTTGCTATGTACTTAATCCAGAAAGCGAATCAAGTTTGATATTTCATTTGCGGAAATATAAGGTCTAAATTTGTATTCCTTTCACCCAAATTAGCAAACCGACACCAAATTTATAATTTCTCAAAATTACAATTTACGTAATAAGCGACACTCTGCTTCCTCTACTCTACTGACAATTCGATCTGTGAATATATTTCACTTTCTATTTTAACTCAAATGAGAGTAAAATTTCATTACGACACGCAGGTCCTTGTCTCGTCAGCTTAATTATATTGAACTTTTTTTTTCCAACGCTACTCAGCGAATTAGAGCCCACAAAAAGCTGAATTATTTATGAGGCCGCGCTGTAGGGTTGCGCACCGTGCGGGCTATTTTTAGAACTGAAGAGAGCGAAGCTGGCATATACAAGCATGCCTAGAGAGGTTAACAGCGTGAGGGAACATTAAAAAAAATTCACAAGTATGACATGAATAATTCATACTATTCCATTACTGAAAAACGAACTTTAAAAAATTATAATGCCTTAATTATTTAGAGTAAATGTAAAACCTAGACACTAACCCATGATTAGGAAAAGTTTAAAAGATTCTTAATTTATTATTTAAATATGATTGTTTAATTGTTAGCATTATCAGCACGTCCAAAAAATGACGGGAACTTATAAAGCTGAGTCGACTTCATAGCCATGAGCATTTTAAACCTTAAATGAATACGACCTAACGTCAATAGGTACTAATTAAATAATTTAAATACACCATAATGAATAGGGATGTTTTTCCTATATCGCTGCCTTAACCCAAAAATCCTAACCAGGTCTCAGATGATAAACCTTTAATTTGCAGCGATACAAAAAAAAAAAAAAAAAAACCTCGATACAATACTGGTTAGTCCCTGTCAAACATATTTATGGTCAAAACACAAAGTGCGGCCAAACTGGCCAATTGCCCCAGGAGAGTCCGCGAATTGACCAGCCAATTTCCGAAATCGAGAAAAATATAGGTCATTAGTTTGTCATTTGAAGGTATATTGGCTTATGTGCGCATTAATCAACTTCGGACTTTAAACGTAACATAAATTTAAAAAAAAACAAACAACGCCACGAATACATTTCAAAACATGTTATAACTAGGTAGCCTTGAAAGAGGTCAGCAGTGCATTCACCCCTTGACCTTTCTTTCAACCTAAGCAAGGTCAAGATGCGGCGTACAGACACTCGGGACAAATGCTGCATTCGTACATACACGCAAATTTAATGTGACATTTGGCTCAGCATGCAAACGGAAGTCGCATCCAGACATATGGTGTCACATCTAGACATATGGTGTCAAGTTTGACATATGGACCCATTTGGACACTGATATGGCGGAAAAGCAGCTCAAAACATGTTCTGTCGTCTGCAATTTTCGCGCCATCAAATTTCTAAAAATAGAACTGTAAAATTACATACAAACTTATGAGGCTGTAAAAAGGGGTTGTGGGCTAAGGGGGTTGTGGGCTCAGGGGGTTGTGGGCTCAGGGGGTTGTGGGCTAAGTGGGTTGTGGGGTAAGGGGGTTGTGGGCTAAGTGGGTTGTGGGGTAAGGGGGTTGTGGGCTAAGGGGGGTTGTGGGCTAAGGGGGTTGTGGGGTAAGGGGGTTGTGGGCTAAGGGGGTTGTGGGCTAAGGGGGTTGTGGGGTAAGGGGGTTGTGGGCTAAGGGGGTTGTGGGCTAAGGGGGTTGTGGGGTAAGGGGGTTGTGGGCTAAGGGGGTTGTGGGCTAAGGGGGTTGTGGGCTAAGGGGGTTGTGGGCTACACGAAAGAATAGTATGTGGCGCTTTAAATAAATGCAAACCGCACTTTTATAAAAATACATGTGGCTCTTTGATAAAATGCATGTCGCTCTTTGAAAGAATACATGCGGCTCTTTGTTAGAATACATGCGGCTCTTTGTTAGAATACATGCGGCTCTTTGTTAGAATACATGCGGCTCTTTGTTAGAATACATGCGGCTCTTTGATAGAATACATGCGGCTCTTTGATAGAATACATGTTGCTCTTTGATAGAATAAATGAGGTTCTTTGATAAAATACATGCGGCCTCTGAATTATAAATATGCTTTCTTTCTCAATGTATAAAAACTTGGTAATTCAACTGTAGGGGAAAAAATGGAAAATGTGCTTTATTTAATTTCGACAATCTAAAACGTACACACTAAAACACTGTTGGTCACTAAATATCAACGAGAGAAATTTGGTCAGATTACTTGTTGCATATTTTAGATTAGTCCGTAAAAAATAAAAGCAATCATGCGTGTTAATAATTACACAAAACGGCTCTTCCCTTTAAAAATTATATACAAAAAAACCTCTGTTGATGTACGGCTAAGCTAATTGAGCAACAACCCCATACACAAGTTCAAGTTATATTACGGTGTAAAAACATAAGTGTATACCGTCAAGTGAAAAGGTTAATAATCTAAATGATCACATCAAGTACAGTTACCGCCCCTTCTTGTCTAGTTACCTGTGTCTATCTGATTGACTTCCCCTCACGTAGTTCAAGCAGTTGAAAATTGAAAGCGGAAGGTGACCACTTATCCGCAAGCACTTAAGCCCCATTTAAAAAAAAATAAAGTTTACATTATGTAAGAAAACTTTTTAATACATGAAAAAAAAAAAAAAAATATACTGGTTGCTAAAAGCAATTGTCTAGTCTAAAAATAGCTTTTCACCGGATACTTAATCTTCAGGAATGGTGTCAAAAGCTTGTCTTGTCACGACACTGACGAGGAAGTTGATGAGAACATGATGGCCAGGTTTTTTAAAAAAACCGTTTGTAAAATTTGCCAGTTAGGAGGGGAGAAATGAAAATGGGAGAATGAATAAAAATGAAGGATAAAATTGGAAAGTTTATCTTAAAAATTTGACTACAAAATGAACATCTATAGTTTATAACTTTTTGCTTTCTTTTCAGTCAGGAGAATTATCATCCTGCTTTATGATGTTCGTAAATTACAATAGGTATTAAAAATAGAAATATATCGTGAGAATATATGGCTTGTGATAAATAATGTAACGTTTCTTCCTCGATAAAGCTGACAGCCATTATCATTAAGGATATAATTTTTTTTGCAAGATCCTCTTCATTGCTAACTAATAGGCGCATAACCAGATGACACGTATACTTAATTGTGTTGCAGGGAATACATTCCAACACTAAAATTAAGATCTAAAAAGAAGAAGAAAAAGAAGAAGCGAACAAATACAGCGAATTACGCTTGCAATTAGTACAAATGACTATTAAAAGCGCTAAAATAGTTGTAACTATTAGCTGCTTAAGTTAGAAAATAATTGGGGGGAGGGGGGTGAAAGAGAAGATAGTCTCGGGTTCAAGGTCAGCCAGCTCGGACAACAGTGAACTTGTGCTGGCTGGCCAAGGGTGAGTACGTATGCATGCACGTGAGCACATGGACACTACTGGTTATGTAATACTCCTCTATAGTAAATAGGGACGGTGTGGTCTAGTTGTAGATCGAACGCCCGCTAGCTCAAAAGTCATGAGTCTGAAACCCAGGCTGGAGGTCGTAGGTTGCCTGCCCCTTGATGGAACCTCCCCTCAGGTCCAAACCCAGGCGGTGCGATCCACTAGGGAGGAGGGGGGTAATGCCAGGTGGAAACCTACGGGTCTAGTGGCTGGTAACATGGGTGAGAGAAATGCTTGATCACTACATCTGTTTTAGTAATAGCCGGAGTCCTAAGGACCGTGTAAGAGAGAGAGAAAGAGAAAGAGAGAGAGATAGAGAAAAAAAAAGAGAGAGAGAGTCCCGTCTAGCGAGTACTAATATATATATATATATATATATATATATATATATATATATATATATATATATATATATATATATATATATATATATATATATATATATATATATATAATTTACAAGTACTAATTAGTATAATTAAAAATTCATTAGTCGTTTTCTCACTACCAGTATCTGTTAGTAATTAGTTTATCCGGCTAGGAGAAGAAGGGGGAAGGGGGAATGCCCTCATTAACTTCTACCGAAGGCCACCTTGTTACATAAGATTTAATTAAAAACAACTTTGTTCTGACCGAATGTAACAGTGAAAAATGTTATGAGAACTTCTAAAAATAGAATGACTACTTAAAAAAAAAATTCTGAAAATTCCAACGTAAGTTTAGATAATCGCTTGACGTTTTTTAAAACAGAAAATTTTGACGTGTTGTAAAAATGTTAACCAGCTTAAAATAAATTAAAAAAATCATGCTATACTTTAAAGAGCAGACTAGGTGAATGAAGTTGCGTGTTTCACAAAAGGTATTTGAAACCAACTCACTCCATTCAGCTTTCACCGTGTTTACATAGGCAGAGTGGGCATCGCCAACGCTCTCCCTCCTGAATCTATTTCAGCGACGATCGATTGGAATGTTTGAAGGTGGAGGGGGGGTAGGCCTTAGGGTGTGGGGATGGGGGTCGGGGAGACTGGGACGAGAAAAAGTAGCAAACGACAAGAGTTGAAAGATAAAAGCAGGAGCCCGACCCATGGGGAACATTCTAGACTTGTGTGCTTATAGTGTCGACTGGACTGTGATGTTAGTGATGAAGTCAGGTAGACCCCGGGGTGTGGGGAAGGGGGGGGGGGGAGAGACTGGGAGGGATAGAGAAAAAGTAACAAACTTGACAACATTTACAGATAAAAGCTAGGGGGTCGCTGTGAGCCCGAGCGACTTGGAACATTCTAGTCCTGTGTGCTTATAGTGTCAACTAGACTGTGATGCTATTTATGAACTCAGGCTTTTCCCAATAACGTTAAAATCTTTGTAAAGGTCGACACGGTGATGCACGTTACGCAATACGACAGTTAAATCCTCAACGGCCGAAAATTTAAAGCTAGCACTAATTCCTCGTCCTTGCTCTTTTGCTAAAGCCAGACCCCAACCCTAACTCTATTATTAGTAACGAGTAGGGTTTATGTACCAACAGGAAAGTAACGTTGTCAGCTCTATGCTGAAAATCAATTTAATTTGAATGATGTAATGGAAAACTAAGGCTTCAGCATTAGAAGATGTTTCTAATTTTTTTCGAAACTTGACCACCTCAATAGATGAAACGCCTCCCTGGGACTTGTTGATTTTTTATTTTCTAAGCCAGTGTTCCACACACACGCGGATTTCTAATCACACGCGGCACCTGCAGCTACTAACGCCCCCCCCCCGCCGCAGCTACTAACGCCCCCGCAGCAACTAACGCCCCCTCCTGCAGCTACTAACCCCACCCCCTTCCGTGCAACTACTAAGCAGAGTTTCTTCCAGGCATCTCTTCGGGGGGGCGAAGCCCCCCCGAAAAATTTTTACCGCCCCCCCCGAACGAAATGAAATTTATATAATTTCTATAGAAAATATATACTTTTAACAGTGTCCGCCCCCCCCCCGAAGAAAGTTTACCGCCCCCCCGAAGATTTCAAGTGCCCCCCCCGGAGAAAAAAGTCTGGAAGAAACACTGCTACTAAGGGCCCCTGCAGCTACTAACTCCCCCCCCCCCCCCCAAAGCAGTTACTAACGGCTCCTGCAGTCATTTACAGCTCGTTCACAATTGAGAAAAAGTAGGCTGATATATTTCGTTCAAAATGTTAGTCAGTGCTCTATGTAACTAGGCTGTACTTAACTCAAGCCATGACAAAATTTTGCAACATGGAATGTTTTTTTTTAAACAACGAAGGTGTTTATACACATGTCCCTATGCACCACAGAGCTTAGTGTTGGTCCGTGTAATCCATTTGATCAATGTAGGTGAGTAAAAATTTAACACGTGATTAAAACTAGGCAAATAAAAAAATAAATTAAATTTACGTAACAGGAGAGTGACGTGAGGCTAATAAATAATAAAAAAAACACGTAATGCTAAAAATAGTCAGTGATAGAAACAAAAATCACGTGACGTAAACACTGAAAATCACGTGATGGATAAAAACAAAACGTGATTATAGCAATTATACGTCGCCAAGCATAAATTCATAATTTACTTAACAAAAAAAAATAATACAAAAAATAATACAAAAACTCCAATGAATTACAGAAATGAAAAAAAATTGTGAAATAATTAGGTAAATAAACAACACCGATACAGGAACATAAGATATTGGCACACGTCTTTATAAGTTTTACTTACTGAGGAACTAGCAGCCGGGTCTGAAGGGTTCTCAAAATCTACAGTCTCCACCGGTACCATACTCTGTAGAGTTTTCATTGTGCCGAGGGGAAAAGAATAATTATTTTTTTTATAATGTTACAGCCAGCCTGATTGCGAGTGAGTACTCTAAAACACACACGTGAGTCTAACACACTGACAGACGCTTCCCGGGAGTCACAAGAGTCACACCAGTGTCACGTTGACCTGTTTGAGTCTGTGGTCGGTGGTGTCAGAAGAGAAGGTGTAACAGTTTTGGTGAATGAAATTTTCAGCAGCGCGTACGTCCAAGAGCTCGAGTTTTTGTGTTTTTATAGAGATGCCTGTTTTAACACAAATCTATGCATGAGGACTGTGTCTATTTCTTAAAGCCTCAGCTACATGCAAATACATTTAAAAATAATTTACACAAAAAATGTAAACTTCTGATTCTTATTCAAATATCTATACGCATATGTTACATTGGAATATTATCTCTACCATAAAGATCTAAACTATAAAATCTTATCTCTCTCAATAAATAAATACATTTTTAAAAAAGTTGAAAGTGAAATTGTTTTTGAGCACTAGATATATTATCTTTTAAATAGCTATCCTGATTAGTAAACAAATGACTACCATACTACGTGTAAGTGAACTTACGGTTTTCAGCCCACAAAATCACACATAGATCTATACAAACCTACATTATTAACAACAGCAGAAACACAATAAGCAAACTCGCGCCAAACTCAAAGCCCAAACAAGAATAACCCTACAAATAACACTGCGCGAAGGTCGAGGTCATGGCCTAGTTTAATAAAAGACGCGTCAAGTTTAAAACGGTGTAAAATAAAAATGTGCACACACACACCCCATGCGGATCATCTCAACGACAGAATCGTTGAGCCTCTCTCCGACTGTGTCGCTGAGAATAAAACCCTTTGGTGGTTTCTCAGTCAACACTGTCGTTGAAAATAAAACAATAATTAAACATGCTCTCCACAATTAGGAAAGCATAAACTGTAGGTGTTTTGAAGCTAATATTCCAGCCATTTTGTTTTCACGAGAGCTAGTCCAGATCTAGACTAGATCTACTTGATCAACGATTTACACTGATGTAAAACCTACGTAAATCAAATCTACAAGATCAGGATTTACATTTAGATCTAGAAATCTACATTATTGACTAGAGAGAAAAAGTTAAAAGTATGCCTAGTGCGTCAAAAGTAAATGATAGAATCTAGATCTAGAAAATCTAGATCTAGAGTCTAGTAATTTTTCAGTAGCACTAGATCTAGTCTAGATTGACTAGATAGAAAGATAATTATTTCTGTGGCATAGCTGTCCTTTAGCATTTAGGATCTAGATCTACTCAATTTTAAATCTCTTCTAAAACTTCTATTTCAAATTGTTTGTAGATCTATATCTACAAGATTAGGCTTAGGTCTAAAAATATACTAAAGTTAAAGCTACACCAGTACACATCATCCCTAAACTTAATGCCATTAATGGCTAAAATTCACTGAGCATTGTTGCACTTAAGACTTAAACTTAAGGCCTAAATACTAAATAAAATTATTACGTTAGCTTAATTTTCGTGACAGCTTTTCTCTTCTTTTTTTGCCATGCTTAATTTAAGTCACTTTCATGTGCTGGTAGCTTAAAATAAAACTTGTGTAGGAAGTTTATTTCTTTCTCCCTTTCATAATGCTGCAAATATGAGTAAGACGCTTATTATTATAATTAAATAGCTGCGATAAATAATCATTTGTATCTTTTTGGGGGTATTTCTTTTACATGAACTGTGAAATACGGTATCTCAAATTTTGTGCGTAACTCAAAGCGAAATATTACTCGCTCAACTGCTCGTATTTAAAAAATCTGGTATGTCGAGGCACTAGAATGTTGAGGTACCACAGGATCTACTATGTATTGAAAGAAAACATAAATTAATTATAGAATAATAGGCAAATATAGTAATAAAGTAGGCCTTATAGCTTTAGATTTTATTCAGCCTACTAATAAATAATTAAATAGGCCTAAAGTAGTACTAGATATTAGTTAAATCACTAGTATTGTGTAGGGTTATTTTTATAAAAAAAAACAGATCACATCTTATACATTAAGGCGGGCTCAATAAAATAAAAATAATTTATTTAGGACCTAGGCCTATCTTTTGGAGATCTAAAATTCTAAATGAAAAATAAATTATTAATTAGACCAACAATAGGCATAGTATGCTAAATCTATTTTAGTATTTAAATTTAAGGCTCGGCCATCTACTAAAAATTTTATAAATGTCATAAAATGGCCTACTTTATTATAATTACTAATTACTATTAGGCCTAAGTTTAAACTAGAGATAGCCTATTTTATTAGTAGAAAAAGTATTAGTCATAGTTAAGATGGTATAGCCTTATGTAAATTAATGTAATCAGTGTTAGATATTATGATATCGATCAAGCAATTATTATATAATATCGGAAAGGGGCCTAGCACTCTCTTAGTCATTAGTCTATTAGGTCTTGCAAGTAGTTTAGCCTATTTATATATTATAGGGCCTATAGGCTGTTATTTAAATTAGGCCAAAGGCTTATTAGGAAAAGGCTTAATAGGCTTTAGTTTTTAATTAGGCAACAAGGCAGAGGCTTAATGTTGCTTATAGATTTAATTTGAAATTATTATGATATACGCTACTCTGCGACTATCACTATAGACTGCTATAGAGTATATTATAGCCTAGGCCTATCTAAATAAAATAATTCAACTCACTTAGCTTACTATAATTTTTAAAAATGTTTAGTTAAGTATTCAGCTCTCTATGTCAGCTAAGGCCCATAATTGTAATTATCCTACTGTTAGATCTATTAATTATTTAATAATTAGTAGGCCTAATTATAGGAATTAGGTCTGATACATTAAGTCCTATACATTGGTCGTAGAGTAATACTATTGGGCTAGTAATTATATACAATATCTATACAAGCCTACTTATCGTTAATTTGGAAGTCTTTGCATTGACCTTAGTTTTCAGATGTAGCAGCCTAATTTTTATCAGATTATACCATAAAATCAAAAGTAGACTTGTAGATCTTTTTAAAACAAGGCATGAAATATTAATTTAAATAATATAAATTAAACAAATAGCCTAAATAACAACTACACAAAGTTAAAGTCATAATAACTTTTTATAAAGGTATCTTGAATTTCAACTGGAGGTAGTTTTGATAAATATTAGTATTCTGAACATTAAAATAGGTAGACTTAACATACATTTGTTCTGAAAACATATTTAGCAATTGGTTTTAAAAAATGAGGTTAGGCTAGTTGAGGATTAGATATGATATTCATTGTGTTTATCCATGTTGTAATTTCTCTTTTACAGGTTCATCCAAAAAAAGGGAATATCTGATTTTTACCAGTAATAAGACTACAGCATACTAAATGACACAAGATGTTCTTTCTCTATTACCTCTTACATTTGACATAAAAGTAGGAAAAGGTATGACAATTATTAATAAGCTGCTTTAAATTTTATAATTTGTTTTTTTATAACTTAATTGTACCATTTTTATTTCCAATAATGATAAATATAATTTAGTGTCATTTATATTTTAAAATATTTATATTATACTAGATATAATTTACTTCTATAATATTACTATCCAGGTTTAACAGTCTATGCCTACAACATAGATCTCCAGGACTAAAAGTACACAAAATGGCAATCAGTATATCACAAGTGTAATAACACATGCATCTAATCTGCTTCAGTGGCGAGAACTGGGTGAATCCTCTCAAACATTAATCAGGTAAGTTATCACAAGTTTGCTTTGGTTTATTTTGAACATGTTGATTGAGATAGATTTTTATTTGTATAAATATTGTATTTAAAAAAATATTTTACCTAGTAAAACCAAGTCAGTGGTGATGATTGATACAATATCATTATGTATTTTTTAAAAGATTTGTTTTGCAAAATATGCTGATTTGCAGGAAGGATATATATATATATATATAAATAAATATATATATATATATATATATATATATATATATATATATATATATATATATATATATATATATATATATATATATATATATATATATATAACAGTATCATTTAGTGGTTTGTCTTACAAATTTGAATTATTTACTTAATCTGTCTTAACTGCTCAACAGGAACTAGGCATACCTAATGAGCGTCAAGCTGATACAGTAGATGTACAGAAGAGTTTATACACAAGGTAAATATTGATAAATTTTAAGTTTTCTTTTTTTAAGGATACATGTAGTGTTTTGGGAGAAAGGAATTAAATTATTTAAATTAGGCCTAATAGTTTATTTCTCTAGCTTATGTTTCACTTAAAATAACTTAAATTTTTCCCCCTTTATCACTAAAGCAAAATTTTATAGATATCTATGCCATGATTCATCTCATTCAATCACTTTTTTCTTGTTTTGTTTTGATGTATTAAACTAATTTAAACTAAAGATTTTTTTTTTTTTTGCTAATTTTATTATTTCAGATGGATGATTAAGAAAATCATTTTGTTTTGTTTCAGGAAGTGAAAAGTGATGTAAAAGGCAACTAATACTTCCATCTACCATAGTTAAACAAGAATCTGCAAATGGTGATAATTGCAATAATCTTGATAGATTAATGTTTGGCTTTATAATTATATGCAATTGTTTCATAAATAAATTATTTCTCAAAATTTGATGTATTTGGTTTTCTTACTTTGTACATAAGATGCAAGTGATTGAAAGCTGAAAAGGGTTGTATGTAGTTATAGTATTCCCAGCACAAGTTGACATTAAAACAGCTGAAGCCCTTTAAAAAAAAACAAAAAAAAATAAAATAATCTAGGAATGCTGTTTCTATTAGCTGAGCATATATTTGGAAAAGAACTTAATTGTTTACCAGAGAATACTGTGACCCAGTTTGTACTCCAGGCAAAAAGTGTCTATGGTTAATATTATTAAGTTAAAGAAAAGTATCAAACAAACAGGATAATATTAATAAGCAAGACCTCCACACTAGAGAAGTATGGAATGAGTGTTGCATTGAATTCAAATCAACTTTGATGTTGCTAATTGCTACACTGGCCATAATTGGCCTACATTGATTTTTGCTGAGGTAGGCAACTGTTTTTGTTTAACTTTAGATGTCGACTAAATAAAGAAGAAAACTGACACGCCAATACCAAAATCAAGAACTTGTAAAGTTCGTGGTTGTTAAACCGAGAAGTCCTGAGTTCAATCTCCCGTGTAGATGAGGCTCTATAGTTGGGCATAGCAACCTATCTTGGGGATACAACACTTGTTCTTGGATTGACAAAAGATAAGAAAAGAAATCCAGAAATAAAAGCAGCTGAACGAAGAAGAAAAAGGCTGGATATATTCGGTATCAACTGTACAATTTTAACAGACACACATTTCAAACTACACATGCATTTCAATGACAAAGTTCAGTGAAGCCATAATGTTGAGTTTGACTGAATGAAGAACGATATTGTTATTTCAAGCAAAGTTAAGGTTTATTGTCTTAAAGACATTGTCGTGGATTGATTTAGACTAAGACTTCCCTGTTAAATAAGCCGACAACGATGGCTCTTTTTATTTCTCGTCTTTGATGTTGCTTTCAAGAACTTGTATGAGATTAGATTACCTACATACATAAGGCTACACAGTTTGGAATCTTGGCTTTCTAATAGTGGACCTGGCTACATGAAATTACCCCCACCCCGTCAATTACCCCCCCCCCCCTCCCGTATTTACCCCCGGGGCAATTACCCCTTGTCAATAACCCCCCTGGAGAATCCCCCCCCCCCCCCCCCGGCCTCAAGTTATGATCCTAACTCAAACTCTATACCTATGTATTTCCTTAATCCTAATCGATAAAAAAATGACCAAACCCTAAGCATTCACCTCAGCCTAAAACTTAACACATAACCAAAACCAACTCTAGACTTAGGTTTCAGCCTAACCTTGACCATAACACTAACCCTAATCCTAGCCTTAATCCTAACCCTGACCATAACACTAACTCTAATTCTGAATCTAACCCTAGCCCTAACCTTAGCCCTAACGCTAACCCTAACCTTAGCCCGAACGCTAACCCTAACTCTAGCCCTAACTCTAACCCTAGCCCTAACTCTAACGCTAACCCTAACCATAACCCTAACCTTAGCACAAACGCTAGCCCTAGCCCAAACTCTAACTCTAGCCCTAACGCTAACCCTAATCCTAACCCTAGCCGTAACCCTAACCATAATCTTAACCTTAGCCAGAACGCTAACCCTAACTCTAACCCTAGCCCTAACGCTAACCCAAACCCTAACCCTAGCCGTAACCCTAACCATAACCCTAACCCCAGCTGTACCTTAAGAGGTGTGTGCGTGGGGGGGGGGGGATGTCCTCCTTGGCGGGGGGTAAATGACAGGGGGTAATTGCTTCAGGGGGGAGAGAACTAATAATCGGTAAGTCCTACTATTCAATACATTTGGTTAACACAATGTCGTCACACATGTAAAACAAAATAAGCAGTGTTTTTATTATTTGTATCCTTAAAAAATGCAAAATAAATGCTACGCCATTAACTCAACCCTCTTTTTTCTCGTTACATATCGTCACATAAAGCCACCGCCCAAAATGATGGTGACGTCAATATACAATCATAAAGTGGTCACCCATTAACCACGACTCACTCTTCAGACGATTTTGCACCAAACCCCCCTTCTCTAATTGTAACAAATTTTCACAAAAAGCCAGATCTTCGCTTCCCCCCCCCCCCACCACTCTCTTTAAAAACACTACACCTCAACACATAACCCCCTCCGCCGTTGCCCTGAAACTGCATTTTTACTTTGTCGTATATACGAAGTATAGAGAAAGTCTTGTAATCGTGCAAAAAAAAGATCGAGATTTTTTACAAATCTCGACGTTTTACACCTCACTGATACGGAAAAACATAATTTTGCAATCTTGTCCGTATGTCTGTGTCTGTGTGTGTCTGTGTGTAAACACGATTACTTGAGTACCGTTACAGCTAGGTTGATGAAATTTCATATATAAGTATTTTATCAAAATCATAGATCCGTATAAACTTTTGAGTGATTTCCGATAACCGAAAGTGGTACTTTTTCTACTTTGAATTTTTCAAAAGCCTATAACTTGAGTACTATTGCAGATAGATAAATGAAATTTCACATGTAAGTAAAAGATCTAATTCTCTACCTTCTGTCAAATTTTGAGTAATTTCCGTTGACAGGAAGTGCTAATTTACGCTATTTCCGATTTCTCAAAAAAAAAAACGCACGTAAATTTATAAAGTACTAATAATGTTGCGCACTATTATGCACATCTTTATTTGACGTTCACTTGGTGTGCAATTCTTTTTTCTACGAGGTTTTATTCTATTTTAAAAAGTTTAAGTATTTAAAATGGATTAAAAATCATGTCTATATCCCGAGTTGCCATTCCCCGTAGTGTTATATTAGAATATTCGAGAAAGTTTAGGGGAGATCACTCCCGGTTTATTATAATATGTACTGACCTCGATAAACATTGAGTTAATAAATGAATTAATACCAAAAGCAATCTTTTAAAGCCCGAAATAACGGATGAAAGCAAAAATGTGTCGTCACACTTTCCGATCATCCCTTCCTATAAATGAAAAAAAAAAGCCTGAACATACTAAAGGAGAGTATGGATGTTGATGGAGGATCCCAACGTTAAAAATTAAAGCAGCGCAAAATTTCAGGAATCCATGTTACATATTATTATTTTCCGTAGGTATAACAAAGGTATTTACATTGTGTTTTATATTTTACGAGCCGCTATCATACGCCGCTATTTAGTTGTTTCATTTTCTACTTTCAGTAATTCATAATTTGTGAATTTGACAGTAACAATGCTGCCACTGAAAATATTTGCTTTAAAACACTATCAGTAGCTCGTTAAGGACGATAACCCCCCCCCCCCCCCCCTCCCCACCCTCCTTTCCCAAAAATCCTACCCCCCACCCTCCTTTCCCAAAAATCCTACCCCCCCCCCCCCTCCTCGTGAAAGCAGCCCCCTCTGAGTTACCTCCACTAAGTTTAAAATCGTTTCAAACTAAATTATCTGCCCCTAATAGCTGTCACTAAACCCGGCTCTACGATTGTAAACATTTAGCTTGAACCACAGCTCACCAGACCATGTAGGGATGGGGGTAGTAGGGATAGAGAGAAAGAGAGGGGGCTGCTAGGGGCGCTTACAGCTTGGTGTTTTCTATGGTATCCATGAAGAGAATTATTTATATAGAAGAAATATATATTAAACCAGCGTACCCGTCCCGCGCGTTGCTGCGGTCTCAGAAGACAGACTGACGCAATATTTTAAGAGGATTCCATAATTACATTAGCAATCACGTATTTTTTTACGCTTGACATTGATTTCTAAATCTAAACAATTTAAATGTAATCAAAGCCGGTGTTATATTGCTTTCATCATAGTTGTTGAGGCGCAAATTCTACCGCACACAGTAGCCCATTGTATCCATAATGTATCGCACTCTTTAAAACGAACGTAGGCGCAATAGTGTTTATGAGGGACCCACACAGGGGCGCTAGACCACACGCCAGTGGTGCAGTAGACAAAAAATTTCCCTACTGTAGGGCGCTCTTTTAAAACTCATAGTGTTCCTCCCGAAGCCAGTGGCGCATCGGGTCAAACGAATTGTCATCGAATGTCGTGTGCCACAGGGTCAATATTGTAGAGTGCCCTTTAACACAACCTTAGGATATCTCAGGGCGCCAAATCGCTTCCTGCCGGGGCGCCGGCAGACGCGCCTGATTCCATATAGTCAAAAATTATTGTTGCCCATCGTGTCTTTAGTGTATAAATTTAAAAAAATATAGTGTTCACATGGTAGCACGGGGCGCTTCGGGTTACGTAATATCCGGGGCGCCGGCGGCTGCGCCTGTTGTTGCTTTTTTACCTTAGCCCCCATGCAGTTTTAATATCGCCGCCCTGGATTTTCAGGCGCCAAGCCGTTTATTAACAAAAATCGCACCCTCCAGGGAAATGCCCATAATAAATTTTAATTTTTGTTTTCGCAGAAACCTTCTCGTGAGTGTTTTCATTAACTCTCGAAAGTTTAACGGCACTCAGATAAACGATGTCAAACAGCATCCGTTTTGTTTTTTACAAACTGTGTAGAGAAAAATTGCACCCTCCAGAAGCGCCGCCCTGTTAAAATAAAAAAAAATAACCTCCCCTGAAGTTTTATGGCGAGCGGATGAACGGGATTAAACCGCAATCTACTTTTACGTATATATACCCTATATAGGGATCTATATATAGAATCGATTAGCGCCCTGCTGGGGCACCGTGCTTGTGAAATATATCCAGTGGTATTCTTAACTTAAGTTGCATGGCCATAGGATGAAAGGTGTAGTGCTGCATAGAGGACATAAACAAACCCACAAACAAACAAGCAAAACTTCATTATATATATACATAGAGAGAAATATAAATAATTCTACATATGCATATATATATATATATATATATATATATATATATATATATATATATATATATATATATATATATATATATATATATATATATATATATATATATATATAGCTACATTTGGTGACTTCCCATTTTCCCCAATGGCGTCAAATTTTGCACATAATCCACCTATTAATTCATGTGAAAAAAAGCATCGTTTTCATCGTAAATTATTAGATTTTGGTATCAGCCTCTCTCCGGTCGTCTCTTAGCAAATCTGTTATCCAAAAATTCAACAAGCATGTATTCACCTGTACATTTTGCAGTTTTGTGTCATCTCCCCTCACCCCCCCCCCCCCCCCCCCCTGAATGATAGTTTTTAAACGTGCACAGTTAATTGTATATTTTTTTTATCTGCAGTCAGTTATTAGTACAGTTAACTCTCATTAGTCATTTATTGAACTGGCAAAATGCTTACTTCTTCTATATATTTTGCTATTTTTCGCCATGGTGTCACCCCCGAAATTTTGCCACCTTGCGCAGTCCTCAGCCCCGCCCCCCCCCCCCCCCCAACCTTGTGACGCCTCTGGTTAGGGGTACTACTTGAGTACAGTAAATATGTATATGTATATGTATATATATATATATATATATATATATATATATATATATATATATATATATATATATATATATATATATATATATATATATATATATATATATATATATATCGGGGGGGGGGGGGTATAGCCCCTTGGCACACCTTGTACCTACTCCACTACATAATCATGTTCTTAAGATTATATAGCACATTCTATGTATAAATTCGATAAAAATAGCTATTACGTATTCTGCAATTTTATATTTGTAATAACATATTGTAAACGAAATGAGTCTTAAATTCGATTAAAAAATGGGCCTTTATATTATGTATTTTTTCTATTTTGCAATCATATCATGTATTACTTGTTGTATAGCCTAGATTCTATAATAATATACTAATATATTCTATATTACATAATCCTATATTATATCGTTTAGTAATCTCTACCCTAATGTTTTCTATACCGAATAAACAATATTCTTTAATTCTAAATTGTGTATAAATTAATCATACAATCTCTAAAATTAATCATAGCTATGATCACAATTAAATTCAGCAATCCACTGTATTAATTTATATTGCTAAAAATAATTTAATTTTCAATTTTAAAGACAGAAGATACATTTTTTATAATATTAATTATTATTAGCTCTGTAAAATGAATGGTTGTTTAATTTTTCTTATATTAAATATTTTAAGCGATTAATTAATCGAAATGGTTTTATTCCGATAGCTAGTTTTTACAGTTTATAACTATAATTAGAGTCTCAACGACAGAATCAAATGAGAAAAAATCTATAGCGTTATTATATACCGACACTGTTGATAAGCCACTCAACGACAGTGTCGTTGAGAATAGTGTAGGATCGGCTGACACACAAGCTGGACGTTTAAAAATAGCGGCGATAGAGATCTTCCATTGACGTCATTCGCCGGCGCGGACTACTAAGAAGTCAGCGAAGCATGACCGAAGCTATCGCATCAAACACTTTGTTTATTTCACCTAGTGTAGACCCGAGACTAAGGAAATGAAAATAAATTTAAAAGTTTTAGAATTCAACGAAACAGAATGAATGTTAAAGGAGAGTTTATGAATTTTGTTTTCAAGTTTTCTAATACCCCCATCCCCTATCATACAACCTACTAAATGTCACAATACAACCTTCCCCCCACCTGCACTATAAAACCCTATACTATACAACCTACACCTCTTGCATTATACAACCTACACCCCTACACTATACAACCTATACCCCTGCACTATAAAACCTACACCCCTACATTATACAACCTACACCTCTTGCATTATACAACCTACACCCCTACACTATACAACCTACACCCCTGCACTATAAAACCTACACCTCTTGCATAATACAACCTACACCTCTTGCATTATACAACCTACACCTCTTGCATTATACAACCTACACCTCTTGCATTATACAACTTACACCTCTTGCATTATACAACCTACACCTCTTGCATTATACAACCTACACCTCTTGCATTATACAACCTACACCTCTTGCATTATACAACCTACACCTCTTGCATTATACAACCTACACCTCTTGCATTATACAACCTACACCTCTTGCATTATACAACCTACACCTCTTGCATTATACAACCTACACCTCTTGCATTATACAACCTACACCTCTTGCATTATACAACCTACACCTCTTGCATTATACAACCTACACCTCTTGCATTATACAACCTATACCCCTGCACTATACAACCTATACCCCTGCACTATAAAACCTACACCTCTTGCATTATACAACATACACCTCTTGCATTATACAACCTACACCCCTGGACTATACAACCTATACCCTTGCACTATACAACCTATACCCTTACACTACACAACCTACACCCCTACACTATAAAAACCTACACCCCTACATTATAAAAACCTACACCCCGTACACTATGCAACCTACACCCCTACACTATACAACCTACCCCCCTACACTATACAACCTCCCCCCTACACTATACAACCTACACCCCTACACTATACAACCTACACCTTTACACTATACAACCTACATCCCTACACTATCCAACTTACACCCCTACACTATAAAACCTACACCCCTGCACACTAAAACCTACACCATATTCCGTTAAACAACCTACTTCTGCATTACAAGTCTACCCTTCACTATTATATCCCCTACCCCACTACCTCTAACCCCCCCCCCATTCCCCACCCCACATCCCTCAAGTATAATTAATCCTACGCCAACATCTAGGCCAAAACCCAGTTTATTAAAACTCGTGTCAAGTTGAAAAGAAATTTAAATAAAAAATGTGCACATACAGACATACAGATATACAGACAGACATATGTTGACACCAGATATCGCCCAATGACGTCAACAGTCACAGACCCGCACGTACGCATTTAAAGGATTAATCAACGAACCGTGTCAGGCACGTCTTTTTAAATCTTTGCTTCTTTGACCTTAAGGAAAGCTTATAGTAAAAAAAAAATAATTGAAAAAATGATTTGAATGATTGCCTGTCAACTCCAGCAACCCCCCCCCCCCCACTTTTAAAAGAAAAAAAAAACGAACAGTCCTTTAAAACTAAATCCGTACCTTTCTCAAATCATTGCCCCTCACCTGTCACTAATGTCTAAATATCCTCTTTCCCTTCCTTCTCTAGCACTATTATATATCCCATCTATCACCAATGTCTCTTTACACCCCTAAACTCATACTGGTGCAGTCTAGTGCACAGTTCGGTGCACAATCTGATGCACAACCCGATGCACAATCCGGTGCATAATTTCCCCCACACAATCTCCCCCACACAATCTCCCATACACAATCTCCCATACACAATCTCCCATACACAATCTCCCATACACAATCTCCCATACACAATCTCCCATACACAATCTCCCATACACAATCTCCCACACACAATCTCCCACACAATCTTTCCACAACACTCACGCTTTCTTGATACAAATCTTTACATTACTTAGTCACAATCCTTTTGACCCAATCACACTCCATCGCATTAAACCTCTGCTATCGGTTTACATTACATAATCCTGATAATCAAAATGTAATCTTAACACTAACGCATAATCATAAAACTAACGCATAATCCTAACACAAACGCATAATCCTAACACAAACGAATAATCCTAGCACTATAACATAATCCTAGCACTATAACATAATCCTAGCACTATAGCATAATCCTAACACTATAGCATAATCCTAACACTATAGCATAATCCTAACACTATAGCATAATCCTAACACTATAGCATAATCCTAACACTATAACATAATCCTAACTGTATAGCTTAATCCTAACTGTATAGCTTAATCCTAACAGTATAGCTTAATTCTAACACTATAAAATAATCCCAACACTATAACATAATCCTAACACTATAGCATAATCCTAACACTATAGCATAATCCTAGCACTATAGCATAACCCTAACACTATAGCATAACCCTAACACTATAGCATAACCCTAACACTATAGCATAACCCTAACACTATAGCATAACCCTAACACTATAGCATAACCCTAACACTATAGCATAACCCTAACACTATAGCATAACCCTAACACTATAGCATAACCCTAACACTATAGCATAACCCTAACACTATAGCATAACCCTAACACTATAGCATAACCCTAACACTATAGCATAACCATAACACTATAGCATAACCCTAACACTATAGCATAACCCTAACACTATAGCATAACCCTAACACTATAGCATAACCCTAACACTATAACATAACCCTAACACTATAACATAACCCTAACACTATAGCATAAACCTAACACTATAGCATAACCCTAACACTATAGCATAACCCTAACACTATAGCATAACCCTAACACTATAGCATAACCCTAATACTATAACATAATCCCAACACTATAGCATAATCCTAGCACTATAATATAATCCAAGCACTATAACATAATCCTAGCGCTATAACATAATCCTAACGCTATAACATAATCCTAGCACTATAACATAATCCTAACGCTATAACATAATCCTAGCACTATAACATAATCCTAGCTCTATAATATAATCATAACACTATAACATAATCCCAACAGTATAACTTAATCCTAACGCTATAACATAATCCTAACACTATAACATAATCCTAACACTATAGCATAATCCTAACATAAACGCATAATCCTAGCACTATAACATAATCCTAGCACTATAACATAATCCTAACACTATAACATAATGCTAGCACTATAACATAATCCTAGCACTATAACATAATGCTAGCACTATAACATAATCCTAGCACTATTACATAATCCTAGCACTATAACATAATCCTAGCTCTATAATATAATCATAACACTATAACATAATCCCAACAGTATAACATAATCCTAACACTATAACATAATCCTAACACTATAACATAATCCTAACACTAAAACATAATCCTAACACTAAAACAATCCTAACAGTACAACATAATCCTAACACTATAGCATAATCCTACATCATCCTAACATCTATACACAATTTCTAATTGCATCCCTAGCACAATTCCAACACAATCTTAACAACACGTCCTAAAACAATCCTAACACAATCCCAACCTAAGCACAATCCTTACACAATCTGTCAACGAATAAAACATCAACGTAATCCCAGTCAAAGCAACAAGCTGAACCTCACATAAGTGAACAACGAACTGCAGAAAGAACTCGATTCACTTTTAACCTTTTTTTTCAACATGACATTTTTACGGCTTGTTCTATTTTCATCCCGGTGTATGTTCTTGTATGTGCTTGTCGTATGTTTGACAGGCTCATGGTCTGCTTCTTAATATGCAAAACACTTAAAGCAAAACGAGGCTAACGGTTTAGAAACAATGAACGAAAGAAAAAAGAAAAACTTTCAACGATGACAACTTAAGATTAGTTTGACACAAGGACTAGCAATTTTCTTCCTTAAAAAAAAATAGGACTTGAAATTTTCTATAAATAGACAGTGTTTACAAACAAGCCGAGTGGCTATTTTTAGAAACGGAATGACCCACATTGATGAGGTCACGAGGTGTATACAATGAAAGAATTTGAAACAGATGTTTAGCAGAGAAGTAAAAAAATAATATAGGCCTACATTTTAATAGAAGCAAACATAGTGAGTCAACAATAGATCTCAAAGTTCAAAACGACCGCCATGTTTGTTGTTTGTTGCAGGGATGGGGTGGGGGAGGAGGGGTGGGGGTGGGGGTGGGGGGGGTGTAGATGAGATAAGATTACAAGACAAAAACAACAAGATTTAAGCAGGTTTACTTTGTCTTAGCCGTCCTATTTGATTACTGATTTCCATCTTTACAAGAAGATGGGGAGGGGGGGGGGGGGGGGGAAATGAGGAAAGGAGAGGGGGTTTCTCAGTTGTTGACACGACACATGGGTTCAGGGGTCAGGGGTAGTGGCGTAGGCAGGGGGGGTTAGGGGGGGTCATAACCCCCCCCCCCCCTCATAGACCCCTCGGTATATATAAAAAGTATAAGGGGTATGGGTGCAAATCGAAAGTTTGAGGGGGGGGGGTGCAAACCGAAAGTTTGAAGGGGGGGGGGTGCAAATCGAAAGTTTGAGGGGGGTGCAAATCGAAAGTTTGTCCCCGGGTAAAAATTGGACCCCCCCCCCCCCCCCTTGAGACGATAGTAGTATATTAGGTCCCTTTTGGAGCGAATGGGTGAGCAGGAGCAGGAGGTGGAGCAGGAGCAGGAGCAAAGGATATATAGTAAAATACTCCCCCAGCCTGGGACAATGACATATAGTAAAATACTCCCACCACCAGGCGCAGCCTGCCGCAGCCTGGGACAATGAGATATAGTAAAATACTCCCTGGGGGAGGTGGAGGTACACCGACATATAGCAAAATACTCACCCATCTGGGTGAGGGTGGGTGAGCAGGTGGCGCAGCCTGGGACAACGAGATATAGGAAAATACTCACCCACCTGGGTGAAGGTGGGTGAGGGTGGGTGAGCAGCCTGGGACAATGAGATATAGTAAAATACTCACCCACCCTAGGGTGGGTGAGCAGGTGGGGGAGTAGGTCAGTAGGTCACCACCGGTGACCTTGTGACGTAATTAGTAACATTATGACGTAATCATTGACCTAGTTACGTAATTTTAATGTATTTTTTAATTAGTTTTAATGAGTTTTTAAATTTTTAATTAATTTTTGACCTAGTTACGTAATTTTATAATTTTAATTTTATTTTATAATTAGTTTGAATTTTTATTATCGAGTTACGTAATTTAATTACTTTGATTGTTTAATTTGTTTGTTTACTTGTTGTTTAATTTAATTACTTTGTTTATATTGTGTAATTTTTATTAACGAGTTACGTAATTTTAATTTTTAATTTTTTTTTCAAATTTTTAAATTTTTTAAAATTATTAATTTAATTTGATTATTTGTTTACTTTTTTAATTATTTTTATTTTGTTTATTTTTAATTTTATTTTATTTTATAATTAGTTAAATTATTATTAACTAGTTACGTAATTTGATTTTAATTACTTTTGTTTATTTATTTATTTGATATATTTCTTTTCTTTGTTGTTTAATGTTGTTTATTTATTTGAATGTATGTATGTTTTAAATAAAAGACTAACACTAGCATGTACTAGAACAGTCTTTGTATAGGGACCATTCGCCAACACAACGAACGTTACAAACATAGAACATCCATTAAAGATAACGATCAGCCACAGCTGTTACGTATCGACCCGCCCGCGAAGTTTTCTCACCGCTGCCCGTTTTAATGGGAATGTATTGATCGCAGCCGCTGGCCCATCACACCTAATTAAATTTTTGTTATGCTTCAACGAGTTTCCCCCGTTCGGTTGACAGCTGTGCAACAGCTGTTGTGCGACAGCTGGTGGTGTAATTAGGTTGAGCAACCGGACATTACCTTGTTGGGTTTCTAGTACGCGTATGCTACACACAACACACACACACATACACACACTAAAATTAGAACAAAAGTCTTCTTATATTTTATTTGTTTATTAACGTTTTTCCAATTCATCAAAGGCTTTTAAAATTTCATCCTGTAAACTTAATAGGCGCTCAAAGCAGACGCGACTCATACTAACACCAGAATTTGTAGGAAAATTAAGATCGGTCCCATCTATAAGCTCTCTAAGATTTAAAGTGTTTTTGTTCATGAATTGGCTAACAATCGCCAATTTAAATCCGGTGTGATTCATCGTTCGTATTTCCGTCACTTTATTGTTACTCCTGGCCACAAGTATCCAATCTTCATTAGACATCTTGAAATAATCTTTTATAATTAGTTCCAATAATTTGAAGTGTTAAACGTGTTATAATACGATCGTTAATATATTGACGACTCGCTGACGCCGAAAAGGGTTGTAATATAACTTTTAAATTTGCACCTCGAGCTTTCTTCAAAACAAAATAGGCTGCATATAGCCCACAACTGTTGGTTAGAATATCTTGTAACACTCTTGAATTGTAAACGAGTGGTCTGTTTGAATTATTTTTTATAAAAGACAAAATGGCCCGCTCCCGAGGTGGTAAGCCAAAACTATCGAAATAAGTAAATTGCGATAGTCCGTTGAAAAATAGACCAACCCAATGACTCCCTGCCTCCGAGGACGAATCTAGATTGATAATGAATGCCGCTTGCTTCGTTCTATCGAGACGCGCGGGTAACTGATCGCACGCTAAAACGGCAAAGAGAGTTGTGCGTTGCACAAATAAGTCCGCGGCCAGTATACTTTGTAGTTCTCTTGTGTTCATTTTCTTTTATAGGCCAAGTTAGGCGGTGTAATCTGTAAGCACTTGCCTCGTTTTCGAAATTTCTAACACCGAATCAAGTTCAGCATACACAATAACTTGAATCGGGTCAGCTGTAACTTGTGAAAATTTAAGTTCAATAGAAACAGGTCCGGATTTAGCCAATTCAAATTGTTCACCATCCAAAAGACTAGGGCTTAAATCAAAAGCAAACAGGGTATACCCGTTCTTAAAGTTTTTATAATCTATCCCATTACCAGCATCTTTTCCAACCATACCAAGAGCGAGGTTACTATTGAAAAACGCTCTAATGGCTTGTTTCTTATCAAAGTCCATGACCAGTGGTTTTCCCGATAACGAGCGACCATCAACGCTTACATTTAAATACGTCAAGTGAAAATGTTGAAAATTGAAGGGGTTTTTCGTGTAACTTCCATTAAAGGCGGTAGAGGCGACTAGACCGATCACTAAACGGGTCGGTGTTTGACTCATATACAAATTGTCTTGGTTGTGACTTAACATACCTTTCGGTATAGCAAAGGTTTTTATTACAACGCGTTTAAAAGGGTATTTTGCATTTGTTGTCGTTAAAGCCTTTTCGTGTGCGATAGAAATGGCGGGGTTAAGTCTGGCTTTTCTAACCACCAATGTTGCGTACGTTATAACCGCTTTATATCCCTTGTTTGGTTCTGCTGTCAAGAGAGTGAAACTGTCTTTTGCGGGTGTAAGTTTAATTTTAATGTCAACACCATTCAGCATATACCGATCTTGAGCGAAAATGTCAGAGTGTATACGTCCCATCATATTGATCTCATGACTTTCAGCAGCGGTGGTGCGGCGAATCCTATACCCTTCATTATTGTCATCTTTGAATTCCTCGAAATAACAGGCTAAGTCCCTCGCATAAAGAGCGGCCGATAGAGACCCATTCTTGGCCTCTTCCCCGTGATTTAACGTAGCTTCCAGATAGGCGCGATACGGATAGGTGTTCTCACTAGCAGTAATTAGCGTATCGTTTAGAGAAATATCCACTTGTGAAAATAAACTGTGCAAAAAATAATTGACGGGTGCGACATCCACGTCCGCTGGTATTGAATCACCATTCGCTAAGGTTACTTTAGCGCGCACATGTAAATAAGTATTAAACAAATCGAGATAGTCTTCACTGTTGCCAGAAATGGCAAATTCTATAGGTGCACCTTGTGCCAAGGACGCCAGGGGATGTATTTCAACAAATTGACCCTCCTCGACGGCAGTTTGTGTCGGGGGTGTACTAAATAAATCCAATCCAGAATGTAAGCACTCACAGGAACTCGGGTGAATAAGAGCCATGGTTAAGCAAATATATCTGAATACTTGGGATGCTTCTTCTTAACACACGTCTTCGAATGTTTGTGGTTTGGTCTGCGTGTTAGTTTTATCTGTTGTTCGAAGGGTTCACCCGGTGGTCTCGAGAACCCCCGCTTTCTTCTCAACCCGCTTCCTGATTGGTTTTGTCCTAGGTGATCAACGGCGCCTTGCAATAAACGATGTCCGGCTTCCTTGGCGTGTTCTTTAAACGATTCTCCAACGTCTCTTCCCGCTAATGCGTCGTTTGCAACTTGCAACCCGGTACTAACACCTTCTCTGAGTAAAGCCTTACCTCCCGTCTTTATCCAAGGGAGGACCATTCGACCTAGACCACTAAAGAAACTACCAATACCGTGTCCTCTCTGATTTCGTCCACCGATAAAAACGGGTAAACCATCACCGTACTGGTTACAGTAAAAATCCTCGTACAATTTAGGGTTTCGATGTAAAAGTGTGTGTTTCACCATGGTGTGAGTTATTCGAGATCGAAATGTTTACGTGTTCTAAAATGGAGTGTCAACACCGACGTTCCACTTGTGAATGAGAGCGTTTGTCCCAAGTCATCGCATAAAAGTATTTCCACAGTGTCGAATGAAAAGCGGTTCAGGGGGATGTAGTGTGGTTTGTCGTAAATACGAAAAACGGAACTTGGGTTCTTCTCAACGATCGGTACGGTTCGAAGCAAAGGGACCATGACATCACCAACCGGTCTCGTTTTTACGAGGTCACAATAGACGAATACCGTTTTTACTTCGTCTTCAGGGAGATGTTTCTCCCTAACTCTACCAGGAATATGTAAATAGCCTGTCAACCTGTCACGGATGGTACTTTCTATTCCAGCCGCAATTACTTTTACGACAACTTTCTTAAATCCCTTGTTACAGTTTGAAATTATAACTTCCACTTTTTGTTCATCAATATCTCTTTTTATTAGTTTTTTAATAGCGTTAACAAGCGGGTCTATGTAATTATTTTTGGTCTGTCGTACTCCATATATGAAAAGGTTAACGTCTTCACCTTCTGTACTGGAATGATACTGGAGCCAAATTTGATGTTCTCTAAGCATACAAAACGCGTTCGGCATTTGAATCTCGACCAGACCAACTTCGTAGTGTAAACTCACATCGATAGTCTGTGGTAATTTAACGAAAAAATGCCCAGCCTCGTTGTCTGGAAAAACATTCGGTGATGTATTGCTAGGCAGGGTCACATAAAAACTCATTGTAAAATTTTGGTCCTTGCAATGGTTGGGTTAGGTAAAATATATCCGAGACAGCTGGATAACAACACGACCCAGAGTTTTCCCTCTTTGTCGTCGACCGTTCCACGCGTCAGATTAAATAGTGAAAAAGCAATGACGACAAATATAACCAACATTTGAGAGATGAAAACGATTTCCGGTCGTGTCCTTAGTCTACCGAACCAACTCGAAATGGTTGAACCGATAGAAGACGTGGTGGATCTAGGTCTCACCTCCATCCCACCGAACGGTCTGAGCGTTTCTTCCAACACGGGTTCATCCAGATTTAGGCTTTTTACCGTTTCCTCCATCCTTAGTCTTTATATTTCGAAATGTCTCTAGCTGAAATCCAACTGTTGAATGAAGGGTTATAACCGAACCACTTGACTAAATACTCTTTACCACCGACACCCTTTCTTTCTTGTATAATTTGTTCGACGCGGTACACTTTTTTGTCCCCCACTTTCTGAAGCTCCTCTTTGTAAAACGAACCTTTCACTTCTTCACCTGAATCATCTTTCAAGACGTATGTTACAGGCGTTGTCGCGTTCACGCGGCTCACCGTAAACAGTTCTTCCGTCCACGACGGGGTATAACCCTTTTTAAACGTGTTTCGGCTTTGGCCGATCCGTACACGATCACCTTCGTTAAATACTTTTCGATAAGTAATGTCCCCATGTTCGTATAAAGTATTCCAGACTCTTTCTTGATTAGACAAATTAACATTCACAGGGGCCATACGAATACTCCTATGGTACGAGTGGTTATAGTTGGTGATCAAGTCGTCTACGACATCAATGTAACGAAGACGATTTGTTTTTGTAAAGTACCGCCACATTTTTTCTTTTAATGTTCGATTGAATCGCTCAACTATAGCCGCCTTAATATCTTCATTCTCAGTGGTAAAGAAATGAACGCCTTCATCTTTAAGAAATTTTAAAAATGTCTTGTTGACAAATTCACTACCTTTGTCTGTTTGAAAATTTATAGGTTTTCTAGTAGTAAATATTTTACGTACGGCCTCCGCTAGAGCCTTACCCGTTTTTTTCTTTATCGGAATCGCCCAGGCGAATTTGCTAAACACATCGATACAGGTCACTAGGTAAGAAGCACCACCATTGTACTTTCGTAACATGCGCATATCTATAAGATCCGCTTGAAACTGGTGATTTATCCCACCGGTGATGGTGGCGCGCCTCTGAAAGCGTCGCCGAAGAGGTTTATGTAACGTGTAGGTATCCTGATGACTTAACCATTCTTTAATTTTCTTAGTTCCAATTTCAGGGTGCTTAAACACGCCGCCGTAGGCACCTGGTCTACTAGGATCATAGTAATGTCTTTTTAGTGTTTGGTTTTTTCCCACGCGTCCCATTTGGTAGTGCTTGTTTTAGTTTTCTTACTTCTGGTACGTTTCGAGGGTGGTGTTTTTTCTACGTGTGTCTTCGTTTTCTTCGAGGGGTGAATATCAGAGTCAGGCGAGCCGGATTTCGTTTTAGTTTCAGATTCTGTTATGTCTATCGTTTCTTTTTTAGGTTCGGTTATGTTTTCTTGTGGTTTTTCAACCTCGGTCGTTGGGGTATTCACGGTGGATGGTTTCACATCGACTAATCCTAGGGACTTGTTTCTATAATCGCTAAGTCGCGTCGTGTAGAGCTGTAGTGTCTTTTGATATTGTCTCACTTTGTCGTGTGGTGACAAATCTTCCCTATTTAAGATATGTTCCATTTGCATATCCAAAAGCCGTAGACTATCGTTGAGTGTATCGGGTGGTACATATGCTTTTTGTTGCATAGACTCTAATATTCGAGGATCCATTAAAAGCATTTTCCTGGCCATCTTTAAAATCCCAAGACACCTTTAAGCACACCGAGAACTGGTCCGAGTAAAGCACCTAGGAAACCACCGGTCTGCAAAATTTGCTTTCGTCTTTTGACGGTCAATGACTTTTTGGTAAGTTGTCTCAAGTTCACTTTGTGACGACGCAAACGTCTCTTCTGACCGGGCGTGAGGGGAACGTTGCCTTTTAAGACATTGTGACAGCACTCGCATAACGTTTTTACGAGTTGTGGGGTAGCATTTTCGACAACGGCTTTCACGGCGGGTGGTTTGGCCCGAGCCAAAAACCTTAACATCTCACCTTGTTGTTTTACCGACTCAGACATGGTTGCTTTTATTTCGGGACGTAAACGACTTGCTGCTCGTAAGAAAAGATACTACTGCGTAATCTCAGATTATCCGGTGTTTCCTGTCGAAGGTCGATCAACAAATAACCATGAGGGGCCGATGTTGCGTCCTTAAAACTTTCCTGGACATACGAAACGCGACCGGGATACATTTGTTTTGCCAAATTTGTAATTTGTGAACCGTCTCTAGGGTTCTTGAACAACACTATGTAATGCGAATTGAGACTGATGGTTCTTTGTTCTTTATTTTTCCCGAATAGGTTTTGGACAATATACATGACACTAATATTACGATGGTGACTCCCTTTCGTAAACAATTTTGTAATTCGCTCATCTGTTTCCGCCATCAAATCATCGATGACGACTAGACGTCGACGTTTTCCATCCCCCATTGATCCATTTTCTAAGTCAGGAAGACCTTCCACAAACTGAACGTTCTTTATGGTATCAAACAAAGGTTGCCACTCCCCGTAACAGTAATAAATTTCCTCGGGTGCCGGATCCATCATCTCTGACACCTGGGATAAAAAGGTTTTGACAAATACTGTTTTACCACTCCCAGTTGGCCCAGCGATCAGAGCGGTAAAGGGATGTTTCCATCTCGGATCCATCGTTTTAAATGGTTGATTTTGCTTCCAGTCATACATCTTATACAGGATACCGAGTTACATAACTTTCGGGGACAAGTAACAAAACAATAACACATACTTGTCTTTTAATATAAAAGTAAGAAAGTTAGTTTCTGTGATTGTGTGTGTGTGTGTATATACGTGTAGCATACGCGTACTAGAAAACCAACAAGGTAATGTCCGGTTGCTCAACCTAATTACACCACCAGCTGTCGCACAACAGCTGTTGCACAGCTGTCAACCGAACGGGGGAAACTCGTTGAAGCATAACAAAAATTTAATTAGGTGTGATGGGCCAGCGGCTGCGATCAATACATTCCCATTAAAACGGGCAGCGGTGAGAAAACTTCGCGGGCGGGTCGATACGTAACAGCTGTGGCTGATCGTTATCTTTAATGGATGTTCTATGTTTGTAACGTTCGTTGTGTTGGCGAATGGTCCCTATACAAAGACTGTTCTAGTACATGCTAGTGTTAGTCTTTTATTTAAAACATACATACATTCAAATAAATAAACAACATTAAACAACAAAGAAAAGAAATATATCAAATAAATAAATAAACAAAAGTAATTAAAATCAAATTACGTAACTAGTTAATAATAATTTAACTAATTATAAAATAAAATAAAATTAAAAATAAACAAAATAAAAATAATTAAAAAAGTAAACAAATAATCAAATTAAATTAATAATTTTAAAAAATTTAAAAATTTGAAAAAAAATTTAAAAATTAAAATTACGTAACTCGTTAATAAAAATTACACAATATAAACAAAGTAATTAAATTAAACAACAAGTAAACAAACAAATTAAACAATCAAAGTAATTAAATTACGTAACTCGATAATAAAAATTCAAACTAATTATAAAATAAAATTAAAATTATAAAATTACGTAACTAGGTCAAAAATTAATTAAAAATTTAAAAACTCATTAAAACTAATTAAAAAATACATTAAAATTACGTAACTAGGTCAATGATTACGTCATAATGTTACTAATTACGTCACAAGGTCACCGGTGGTGACCTACTGACCTACTCCCCCACCTGCTCACCCACCCTAGGGTGGGTGAGTATTTTACTATATCTCATTGTCCCAGGCTGCTCACCCACCCTCACCCACCTTCACCCAGGTGGGTGAGTATTTTCCTATATCTCGTTGTCCCAGGCTGCGCCACCTGCTCACCCACCCTCACCCAGATGGGTGAGTATTTTGCTATATGTCGGTGTACCTCCACCTCCCCCAGGGAGTATTTTACTATATCTCATTGTCCCAGGCTGCGGCAGGCTGCGCCTGGTGGTGGGAGTATTTTACTATATGTCATTGTCCCAGGCTGGGGGAGTATTTTACTATATATCCTTTGCTCCTGCTCCTGCTCCACCTCCTGCTCCTGCTCACCCATTCGCTCCAAAAGGGACCTAATATACTACTGACGATCCTGGCTACGCCACTGGTCAGGGGTCAGTCAGCTTGGGGTCGGAAGGTGGTCGCGCCGGAGTGGTTGCCCAGAGTACACTTCTCTTGGATATCTACTCACACCATAAAAATTATTGCATGCACTTATGTTAGGCGGGTAATTTAGCTTACATTTTAAAGTCTAATTAATCCTAATTGTAATCTCCCCCTTAATCCCCTTGTCATTTCTCCTAAAATCGATCTAGATCGTCTATAATGTCAAATAATCCTGATTGTCATTATACCCAATAATATCGATTGTTTAAAATCACAACTAATGCTCATTGCCATCAATACCCAATATTATTGATTGTCTATAATCTCCAATAATCCCGATTGTTTCGCAATACCTAATAATGCAATTATCATTAAGTCCACAATAATCCTGTATGCCACTAGATTATGTACCCGTGGGCTAGCGACTACTAAACATATTTATATAGAGCTAGTTGTAATAAGCAAATAATCTAGATCGCCCCCCCCCGCCCCCCCCCCCCCCCCCCACACACACATTGGCCACAACCAAATATACAAACAATGTACATGCAGAACGATAAATACATATGCACACAACATACATATTGCGTGCACAAACATACTGACACAGACACAACACAAACACACAGACACACACAACAAACACTGATACACACAACACAAACGACCACACATAAACACAAGCAGATGCAAATACCACATTTATATCCCCACACACACCCACACCAACATCCACACCAACATCCACACCAACATCCACACAGACATCCACACAACAACACCTCGACGTACATGCCCCACGGCTACAAGCAACAGCTGTTTCCACGTGACATAAATTAGCTCACGTGATATTTTCCATCTCGTTCTCGATTCAATAGCTTAATAATTCTAATTGGTTTATGTGAAGTGCTGGGCGGGTAATCCCGTTGCTATTTATAGCAGCTATTTATTACAATGTATGATTATTATTAGAAAACATCTCAGGCAATAATAAAATTTGCATCATTAAAGTAAACAAGAAAAAAGTCGCATCGTAATAAAAGAGTGATTTGTGACAAAGAGTGATTTGTGACAAAAGAATGACTTGTGACAAAAGAGTGACGTGTGACAAGAGTGACGTGTGACAAAAGAGTGACGTGTGACAAAAGAGTGACGTGTGACAAAAGAGTGACGTGTGACAAAAGAGTGACGTGTGACAAAAGAGTGACGTGTGACAAAGAGTGACGTGTGACAAAGAGTGAGTTGTGACAAAGAGTGAGTTGTGACAAAGAGTGATTTGTGACAAAGAGTGATTTGTGACAAAATAGTGATTTGTGACAAAGCGTGATTTGTGACAAAGAGTGATTTGTGACAAAAGAGTGACGTGTGACAAAAGAGTGACGTGTGACAAAAGAGAGACTTGTGACAAATAGTAAAATGTGACCGTTATATTGACAGAAAAAGTGAACTGTGTCACAAAAACAGTGATTTGTGATTCATATCAAGATAGTCACTCAAAGAGTAACCGACAACAAATAGGACACACCCACCAAAGACAATACAACAAAGCTGACCAAAAAAAAACAAAGAAAAACAACGCATACAGCAAAACAAACTAAACAACAAACAAAGCAGACGCCACTACAAAGGAAACTAATCAAGCATACAAACAAAACTAAACACTTGAAACATTCACATCAACAAGCAGACATTGCACGGAACATACACCAGAAAAACAGACACTACAAAAGTAGACACATAAGAGGCAGACAAAAAAAAAATCATTCCTTGCTTGAAGAATTTACAACAAAAACTACTCACTGTTCCAGCATTTAAAAAAAAAAAACAACTCCACCAAGCCTAAACAGCCGTGCAATAAAATCAATCGATATATCGATAAATCAATTAACCAATCAATGTATTCCCTGATTTTTTTTTACCGCCGTCAATGATGAGCATTGATGGATAGATTGGCTGACATTTTATCGGGAGGTAATCGAAAGTCAATCGATAACTCAGCAGTAACAGAAGCTCATCCTGATAGGCAAGGTTGGGCCCTAGGGTGACAAAATACGAAACTAAAGCGCCCGGATAATGTTTAGGTTTTGGTAGACAAGATTCGAAACTACGGCGTTCCGTTAAAGATGTGGATTTAGGTAGACAAAATACGAAAGTAAGGCGCTCTAAAAAAGATTTGGCTTATAGACAAAATACGAAAGTAAGGCGAACTGAAAAAAGATTTTGTTTTGGTAGATAAAATACGAAACTAAAACAACCTGTACATGATTAAGCTTTAGGCTGACAAGAGACGACGCTAAAACGCAAGGGAGGTAATTCATGTCAATGCCTCAGGGGACATGACATGTATCGGTGGATTAAAAAACTATTTCTTACACGTTCAACTATACAAGCCTCTCCCCCCCCCCCCCCGGGCGTGTTTTAATTGACAGCGGTCCTTCGTTCAATCCAGTTAGAGAATCATAGGATCCTATTAAATACTTTTTAAGTGTTGCGTGTTAGATACCAGTTAGAGATAGTTTTTTTTCTGGTACTATATATAGCCTTTGCTATAACTATAGCATTAATCCTAATCTGGACAAGCTTTGATTGTACTCATAATCCTAACACGACCGGAATTAAAAATACAAGTATCAGTAATAGCAAAAAAAAAAAAAAAAATAACAACATACAACACTTAATATATATATAGACTATTAGAGACGTCAGGGACCCATTAAATATTATTTTAGAATCCCTGACATTAAAGTATTACACGCTGATCATTAATGATGACAAACGCGTATGTAATCACAGAAAAAGAGATTAACCCACTTCAGTCATTAACCCACTTCAGTCATTAACCCACTTCAGTCATTAACCATTAACTTTTAATCTACATAGTTAGACAGTCCTAGATCTAGTTACAAACAAAAGGTTTGAGTTGGGCTTTAAATCTTTGAGTCAGGGAACTTATGATACGATTCTAGACGGATGGATAGATCGGTGCATGACTGACGGAATGGGAAAAGGCAGAGGTGCATGTCTGGTATTTTATGAGAATAAACAGCTGGGAGCTTATGATGGGTGAGAGTAGGTGGTAAACAATGGAGGAGGTGTGGGGGTGGGGCTGGAGGTATGGTGGGTTGGAGGTGTGGCGGGTTGGAGGTAGGTTGGGTTAGAGGTAGGTGGGGTTAGAGTGTGTATGGTGGGTTGGATGTATGGTAGGTTGGAGGTAGTGTGGCATATGTAGTGTGGTATATGTAGAGGGAGGGTGGGCATATGTAGAAGGAGGGTGGGCATATGTAGAAGGAGGGTGGGCATATGTAGAAGGAGGGTGGGCATATGTAGAAGGAGGGTGGGTATATGTAGAAGGAGGGTGGACATATGCAGAGGGAGGATGGGGGTATATGCAGAGGGAGGGTGGGCATATGTAGAGGAAGGGTGGACATATGTAGAAGGAGGGTGGGCATATGTAGAAGGAGGGTGGGTATATGTAGAAGGAGGGTGGGTATATGTAGAAGGAGGGTGGGTATATGTAGAAGGAGGGTGGGCATATGTAGAAGGAGGGTGGGTATATGTAGAAGGAGGGTGGGTATATGTAGAAGGAGGGTGGGTATATGTAGAAGGAGGGTGGGTATATGTAGAAGGAGGGTGGGTATTGAGGGAGGGTGAGTGGATTGTGGTTGGGAAGGGCATGTTTGGTGTGAAAATATTTATGTGGAGAAGTATGGAACAGACACTTGATTATGTCAGCTTTGAAGTATGACAATAGTGCATGAATGACTAAATCTAAGGATAGACAGCGACGCGTATATTTAGCATTGTGATAAAATATAAGTGCATGCCTGCTGAGCTGTGAGAATAGACACAGGAGCATGTCAAACCTATTGTGAGAATAGACAGATACATGTTCCCTAAACTCGAAGAATAAACAGCTGCATGTATCAGATAAATTGTGAGAATAGGCAGGCATCCAGTTAGTAAGGAAATAACTAGCAGTCAAGTTATGTTATAACTAAAACAAAATATTTTATAATGCATTGTTATTAAAATATAAAAAAAAACAGGTACAATTATCGCCAACCGTGATATGAATCATTACGTCTAACCAATATAAACTATTTCCCTGCTAAATTATGTCCTAAAATAAAAGGTCTAAGTCACATGGTACCTTCAGTAGTTTCCAAACACAATCACACATGATTTCAACAGTAAGTTAATCTCCCAATCAGTTGAAACACGTTGTATATAATCCTTTGATTCGTTGAAAAAATTAGTTGATCTACATCGTTCATCAACCAGTTGAAAAACTCGGTAAAAAGGATTTAATCCGTTAAATAACTTGATACATAGGACCTCAATCCGTTGAAAAATTTAGTACAGTCTCTCATTCGGTTGAAAAACTTAGGACACATACACTCCAAACAGTGCTAACAAGTCATTCACACCGAACTAAGGTCAAAGGTCACCAGCATAGGTTCACACTGCTAAAGGTTATGACACTGTTCACAACACACAACCCAAATCATTTTTTTTGTGAACTGTATTCACCAACGACACATACAATCTCATGTTGATACACTAAATTAAGTTCTGTGTTTCAGATTTTTAAATGAGTTTACTTTGAGCTAATTTTAAATCTGATTGCCTTCTCATGTTGGTTAAATTTGTAAAAGGAATCGTATGGTGTATAGGGCTTACAGTCTTAATCAGAGCAATGACACGCATACATAAAAACCACTGACCTAAAATAAAATTCACGTGTGTATGAAATAGACAAGTTGCTTTTATAGTGGTAAAGTATGTGAGGGGGGGGGGGGGGGAGTTGATGATTAGGGTAGGATAAATACTGACATTAGTCAGCAATATGAAAAAATAAAAACCACATTTTAAAAAGTTAAAGTGGGATAAATGGATTGAAAACTACGTGCATACTAAGGTAGAAAATGGCAGTGGATATAAGAAATATGATTAAAAACTGAAAAATTAATAATAGATACAAGCTGTTTGTAATTATTAAAAAAACCCATTACAATATGATTGTTGAGACACATTAGACCACATTAGGAGCTTGGGAACGATATGCAAGCTGTTGGTTAAAATAAAATTGATTAGCGGGTGGGGGTCAAGACCACCCCCCGCCCCCAACCCCGGGGCTGTACACAATTAAAGCAACCTAACCCACACGGGAGGGCGTGTAATCATGTCCGTGTCTCGCCCCAGGGCAGCAGTTACGTCAGTGTCTCATCATCATTTTCAAACTACTAATTACTCTAGATCTAATTACTTATCGGGTGTTCGATTGCAATAGTATTATTACAATACGTTTTAATATAGAACAAGTATATATATATATATATATATATATATATATATATATATATATATATATATATATAAATATATATATATATATATATATATATATATATATATATATATATATATATATATATATATATATACCGTTACGTGCAGATTGCTAGTGCAATAGAACATACAAACTTACCCAACGGAAAGTCCGTAACGAAATAGATCGAACACAGCCGATATTAAGCAGCCATTGATCTCCGAGAGAGCACAGTGCAGTAGATCCCTGCCTGTGGTTTTCTAAGACCTCAACTGATCACCCACCACCATCACGAGTAGACTAGGCTAATTTTTTTTTTCTGTGTGTGCTTCAAAGTTTCGTTCAATACAAGACTCAATTCGATTATTGCTTAGAACGGAGAAGGGCGGGAAAGGGGGGATTAAGAACGATTAAATATAATGTGTATTGAGAGTATAAAGTGGGAGGCTTTAATGGAGAAAGTGTTCTACTTTTTTATTTATATACTGCAAACATGCCATGAGTATGTAAAAAATATCGAAAGAGAAATCAATAACAATAAAAAAAATGTCGATATTCTAAATTTAAATTTAGAAATTAGTAAGATGAACTTGATATGGCTAAATCCTCCACCCTACCCCATTTTCAAACCCCCGGCCAATAAAATACTCTACAGTAACATCCTTGAACGATTATATTTTTATCGAGTTTAGCTTCGATCAGTATAAAAAAAACCCATTCATGATCGATCTATCATCGATCGCAATCCATACGATCAATTTATTTCTATAGTGCTTCATTGACAGGATAAAAAAAAATGGTGGGCCGGGCCGCCGAAAAAAAGAGGTCTTTATTAAAAACTTGCAGGAAACGCACCAATATCAGCCGCACCCCCCCCCCCCCCCCCGGGTCACCCCCCCCCCCCCTACTACAACCCTACCCAAATTATGAACACGTCACATCAATAAACCTCTGTACACTGTGATTTATGGCGAATGATAAAAGCCTATTCAAGTTCTTTGCCTAATTGTTTTATAAATAGGCATATAATATATATATATATATATATATATATATATATATATATATATATATATATATATATATATATATATATATATATATATATATATACATACATATATATATATATATATATATATATATATACATACATACATACATATATATATATATATATATATATATATATATATATATATATATATATATATATATATACATACATATATATGTAAGTATGAATGTATGTATATCAAAAGAGTTAGTCTCCGGTGCGTATAACAATACGTGCAATAGAAATATTATCGAACATGTGTTACAACCCAACTATTAACCAATTTGATTGTGACAAAGCTGGCTAGATCAATAACGTATTCGACCAACCTAAAGTGTAGTTTGTGAGTCACTCAAGCTTCACGGTGTAGGTAGTGATGTCTACTTATGTTGGTTATTTATTTTTTGAGAGTAATGTTTTCATTGTTTATACTGTAGAGAGTGGGTTAAGTGCTAGTTTTGTTTCGGTTTTGATTCTGGTTTGGTTTTTGCCAGGGTTAGGTTATGGTTACTTCTTGGGTTTAACCCCTTTTTTATTTATTTGATTCTGATTTTAATTACAGTTTAATTGCGTGTTTGTTTTTTCCCCCGGGGTAATATTACAGTTTCTCTACAGATTATAGTTTCCGCCAGAGGTACCTTATGTTTTGCTTTATTTGTTGAAATTAGATTACATTATTTGGATGGGTTCAGTGTTCTCAGACTTTTTTCTCCGGAGGGGGTGGGGAGGGGGTGGGTGGGGCACTTGAAATTTCCGGGAGGGGGGAGGAGGGGGAGGAGGGCGCACTCTGTTAAAAGTATAATTTATATATTAATTCCATTTCGTTCTGGGTGGGGGGGGGGAGTGGGTAGATGCCTGGAAGAAACTCTAGTTGGGTTGGGTGACGGTTTCCATTGAGGTTAAATTTAGAACACCGTCCGGTAGAGCGCACAATTATCAATGGTAAAGCATGGAGCTGGACTCATAGACAAGCGTCAGTAAGACAGAAGCAGATCTTCCCACCTTGAATTAGACAACATCATAGAACTGACGAAACTATTTTTTTCCTTTGTCGAGGTCACACAAACAGATGAACTCTATTTTATATAACGTAAAACCTGAAATGGTTTTTAAATTTTGAATATTAACTCCCTTAAATTCGTACTTCTTGCAATTCTTTTGATCAAGTTTCCTTTGCACTGAGAAGGCAATCGTGAGATATACAAAGATGGGCGAGTCCGACATGTAGGGCGGGGTAGCTCCACGTTCACCACTGACCATTAGGTAATGGGATTGCGTGATGGAGTGCAATGGCCGTCTGACCTTCACCTTGTTATCTACCGCTTCCGGTCGGACCGCGGTGCTCTCCCCCCCCCCCCGGAACCGGAAGAGGGGAGGACTAAATAGAAAGCGGCGGCTGGGCGTTCACCTGACCGAACATATGGGGGGGGGGGGAAGGGGGGGGCGTGGGGGAGGGATATTCGGGGGGGGGGGGGGAGAGTTATGGGTTTGAAAAGATGAGAAAAGAGAGTTAATGCATTGAATTGCTCATTATTCTGTAGGTGTAACCACAATGATGTTGATTAAGCTTAGCATCTCAGGCAGGGGACGGGGTGGCCTAGCGGTAGAGAGCTAGACTGCTAACCCGTAAGTCTCCACACAGCTCTGATGGGTACCTAACTCACGACAGGGAAGGTATCGGCGGGTGAACATAGTGCTGACCACACTATCCCTTCATATTACGAGGTCACAGAAACAGGTGAACTCTACTTTACTTGCCCAATAGGCCGTCAGGTTTGGAAGGGTAACTTTACTTTTACACATCATCATACATATGATACAAAAAAAAATTCTTCTCTTCTCACAATAAAGTCATGATCTCTAAGAAGTTCGCAGCATTAGTTATGATGAAAAACAAAGTCGCAAGCATTTCGATACTCTTAACTAACAATTTACCGTGTTTCGAAAAGGAGTTCCTAACTTTCATTCCTTCTCCCCTCAAATTACACAACACACGTGCTTTCACGTGCGTGAGTACCTGTACATTACTCACTCACACGTCAAGCCAGTCGTTCTATTATTCAACACCAAAAAAAAAGTCTCTCCCGCAATTAACCTTCCCTTTAATTAGGTAACCTCATCAAGGTCTACCCTACCGTACAGGAAAAGAAGTAATTATCATAGCAACAATACCTCTAATAAGCTGTAACATATTAAAGCAGTAGAGAAGCTAATTATTATCATCTAAGGGTAATGACCAATTAGTCATTGCGCGGTCCAAATTAATTAGGTCCGTTTGTACTTTCTCTTGAGAAGACAATGGAAGAAGGTCAAATAAGAACACGGCACAGCTAGGAAATCTATTTCAAACTATTTATAGATATATAATAGCAGAGGCGTAGCGACCCTTCCCGGCGCCCGGGGACAAACTTTCGATTTGCACCCCCCTCAAACTTTCGATTTGCACCCCCCCCCCTCAAACTTTCAATTTCTTCCAAACCAATTTGGCGCGCCCCCACCTAAGGTCGGCGCCCGGGGGACATATGTCTCCCCCCCCCCCTCGCTACGCCTCTGTATAATAGCTTATAGGGCGTTCACAATATTTAATATCATCAAGTCTAGAAATTTTGCCATTTTAACTAATGATGGGGGTGGGGGGTCTTAAAATTGGAACAAAATTGCGTGACGTTATTATGGTCGACCATTATATATATGAGCACATATTTCAAAATATCATATTGAAGAAAAACTGGAGTTAAAAAGTCGAATTGCTATTGTCTTATGGGTATCGCAGTAGGACGGCATGGTCGGGCGGTAGAGCCTACGACTGCTAACCCAAGGGTCTCGAGTTCAAATCCCTGGCTAGAGACCATACGGCGGCCCTGAGTAATCCCAGCTCTAGATTGGATACCTAACTTACAATATGGAACGTAAAGACGGATGGGTATAGATCTGATAACACTAACCACTCATATCCCGAGATTAATGAAACAGATGAACTCTACTTCACCTGCCGAATGGGACATTTGTTT